>NC_090646.1:443972002-444274102 GCF_040937935.1 Hyperolius riggenbachi | reverse complement strand
ATGAAATCACTACAAACCATGCTCCCCCTTCCCCAGCAAAACTGTAATAGCCTCCTCCATGTTTACACTCCCTTATACTCTTCCTTTCATTGTGACCCCCATGGCAAGAGGGCCAATCTGCTAGAGGTTGTATAACAAGTGAGACCACCCTTGCTCCTCCCACTCATAACAAGTGTGGCCACAATAAGTGTGGTATGTGGGGGGGGGGGGGGGGGAGTGAATACAAGGCTCCCTTATTTTCATGAAACCTCTTTCTGGGTGCAGGGCTGCTTTTCCAGTAGTTGCGTTAGTGATGGTGAGATGGCATTCATTTCATTTTTTTCCTGTCCCAAAATGATCTGTAGTTGCAATGGTGACTGAGCTGTAAGAACTGGAATTACACCAGGTTTGTGAAACCAGAAGAAGATGAGGAAATGGAATGGTCAGACAGGTGCAAGATGCTATTAAGATACACAATGGTTTACAATCTCTGCAGTAATGTACAATAGCACATATGTTATGGCCAAAAGCCAGAAGTGTGGCCAGTTCACAAATTGGCCAATGTGGGAAGTGGCCAGGGTCGGATGTAAGAGAATACATCGTACCTTGGTTGGTGAGGTGACAAAAAAGTGTTTTCTTATTAACGCGTGGCTTGCAGGCCTATGCCTAACACTAATCTTCACATCTCTAGTGCTTAACACTAATCTCCACTCTTTTCTGCCTACACTAAACTCCCCTCTCCTCTGCTTAAAGGGAAGGTCCAAGCAAAATAAAAAAATGTGTTTCACTTACCTGGAGCTTCTACCAGCCCCATGCAGCCATCCTGTGCCCTTATTGTCACTCACTGCTGCTCCAGTCCCCCGCTGGCAGCTTGCCGACCTCGGAGGTCGGCGGGACGCATTGCGTACATTTTTACGCATTCCCGCTAGTGCAGGAACATTAACACATACATTTTTACACGTTACTGGTTCAATGCGTAAAAAATTACGCATTAAACCAGTAACGCGTTAAAAATGTATGTGTTGATGTTCCTGCACTAGCGGGAATGCGTAAAAATGTACGCAATGCGTCCCGCCGACCTCCGAGGTCGGCAAGCTGCCAGCGGGGGACTGGAGCAGCAGTGAGTGACTATGAGGGCACAGGATGGCTGCATGGGGCTGGTAGAAGCTCCAGGTAAGTGAAACTCATTTTTTAATTTTGCTTGAACCTTCCCTTTAAAATGAACATCCTCTCTCTTTTGCCTTCCACTAATCTCCCCCTCTCCTCTGCTTAACCCTAACCTTCCTACCTTTGCAGATTCCGCCATGTCCTAGAAAGTGACACGACATCAGGCAAATAGTAACATGGCAGGAAAGCCATTTGGCACAATGTTGGACATTAGCCAGTGATGTTAAAACTGAATTGCCATTTTGAGAAATGCCTGGCCAGTTTACACTTTGGCCATCTGGCTTTCACAATACATATACATGTGTGCTCCTGTGGTGTTTCAGCATCCAGAAGAACAGTGTTTACATTTTTTAAGGGCTTTCATGGTTTAGCTAGTTGTTGAGTTCCTGAAAACCTAAAATAACAGAGCAATAACAGTTCTCCAAATGAACACTGGCTAATAGGCCAAATAACTTGTTGAATAATTCAAAAGTGTATCAAGTAAGCTTGCCACAGAAGATAATACTGTGAATCCGCACACTGCAGTGTATATAGTGAAGCTTCAGCGTTAGCCTGTAATAGCAAGTTATGAGGTGTTGTGACTGTTGCAGTCTGCAGTGACTTTTGTTAATCTCACAGCAGATCAGAGCTCATACATGCAAAAGGGGCAGCAGGGAAATTTGGGTGCCGGAAAAAGCCGCTAATCAGTAAAATTACCAATATTCTACTATTGGGATGTGGTAATTCCAATAGTAAATTATTTGTATATTTTACCGATATTTTACTAACGCTAAACTTAGCTCTATTCTTACTCGAGCTCTCCCTCTACCGATGCCTTACGCCCACTATTAGTAGCACCAGTTTGTGTAGCAGGGCCCATGGAGTCCAATAAAATAGCGGGCACCTTTTGCGCCCAAATTTCCCTTTACTGCCACAATTTCATGGGCACCCAGATTTCCTTATCAAAGGGAGTGTGTACACAGGGAAATTAAGACATCAGAGGCACAAGGTGTAAAATTGTATCACATTGCCTGGTAGAGGAATTACTGGTACTAATGGGTGCCGAAAGATGGCTGCCATCCATTACGAGTCTCCCTACTGGCAGCAGCAGAGACTATAATTTGAAGGTATCTTTTGAGTTTCTATAAATGAATACCTACATGGATGAGAGAGGAATCACGAGACCATATCATTTATCCATGACTCAGTGGCGCAAGTTTATGCTCTGTGCATCATTTGCATTAATCTTGGATCAAAGTATTTTCCAAATGTCAGTCCTGTCAGCAATTATTGTATAACTCACACCGTACAGTTTTTCCAACGGGTCACACAGGTGGTAATTGAATTCTGTGGAAATTTTAGAGGCTGTACAATTGTGGTAGAATTTCATTAGCTTTTACCAACTATTCTAAAAAGTTGTTGCTGCATAGTTTTCAAGGAAAAACTGAAACTTTGTTCCTCCATTGGCATGGACAAATAACTGTTAAATATACAGTATCAGTATGCCTCTCACATTTTTGTAAATATTTTATTATATCTTTTCATGGGACTACACTGAAGATATGACACTTTGATACAATGTAATGTAGTCCGTGTGCAGCTTGTATAACAGTGTCAATTTGTTTCAGTGCTCAATCCTGGACAACCAGTCCCAACTGATACTATATAACAAACAATAAGGATCTACACAACACCTAAAATTGAATAGCTTCATTCTGGATGTATCCAATACATTGATAGATAAGATAGTTTATTGAATACATCCAGAATAAGCTATTCAATTTTTAGGAATTGTGCATCTCCATATTTATTTTTCTATAGTGTAAAATTGCTGTCCCATCAAAATAACTCAACACACAGCCATTCATGCCTAAACTGCTGGCAACAAAAGTGAGTACACCCCTAAGTGAACAATGTCAAAATTGGGAAGGCACCTCATGGCAAAGAACTCTCTGAGGATCTTAACGCTTTTTCCGATCCACTGTCAGACCTGGTACAACAGTGGAGGGTTCTCCCCAGCTCCTGATGTTAGACTATATACGAATAAGGAACATAATGGCTGCCGCTACCTGTACTGCCATCAGATATAATCTGACATGGTATCAGACCCCCAATACTTTGATCCTCTCTAGCATCACGCTGTACCACATAATATAAATATAAGTGGGCACATTTGGGCTCCCCCTGTCTGTGCCACCAGTGGAACTAGTCCCACATGGCATCAGGCCCTTCAGAACAAGGTGTGTGATCCAACTGTCGGATCTATTCACACGACTGTTGGTCTGATATCTTGCAGCTGATATGTGTGTACAAGATGTTTGACCGACTGTTTAATGACTTGTACTTTTCAATGTGTAGTCCGTCGTTCCGCTTTCGTGTGCAGTATGTAAATGAGTTGGTCGTTTATCCGTCCGGTCATGTGGACATACTGGTTGTGCGGTACATCAGGTCGTGCGGGTGGTCATGTGCACGTTGTGCGCTTGTTGAACGTGTGTATGTAGCTTAAAGCGAACCTTAAGTCAAATGAAAAAAATGAGATTTACTCACCTGGGGCTTCCCTCAGCCCCCAGCAGCCGATCGGTGCCCTCGCAGCTCCGCAATAGCAGCATAGGGGGCGATATACAGGCTGGGAACGCGAACAATCACTCGCGTTCCCATGCCTGTCGGCCGGTGACGGGCAAACCGGAAGTGCTCGCCGGCGGGTCCTGGGACATCGGAGCGGAGCTGCGAGGGCACCGATCGGCTGCTGGGGGCTGACGGAAGCCCCAGGTGAGTAAATCTCATTTTTTTCATTTGACTTAAGGTTCGCTTTAAGAAGGCTTTACATGATGATTTCTCTGCAGTGGGGCTCTAGAGTAAAGGCGCGTACACACGCTCAACAAAATTGCCTGATTGTTGTCCAACTTTAGTTCGTTTAAGACTGTTGGATGAAAATCAGACATGTGTACACGTGCAAATGACTTGACGAGCGATTGATAACAGGCGCTGCGTCCGATCCATCTGTCAGATGTATGTTGGCCTACGGCCGTCTGATATTGTGCAGATGGTCCATGTTTACAAGTCGTTTGAATGACTGTTAAACGACTTGTACTTGTTTTCAATATGTAGTCCATTGTTCCGCTATCATGCGCAGAATGTAAATGAGTTAGGAGTTTATCCGTTCGGACGTGTGGACACACAGGTCGTGCGGTACGTCAGGTCATTCGGTTTGTCATGTTGTGCAGGTGGTCGTTTGCACGTTGTGCGCTTGTTGAATGTGTGTATGTAGCTTTACTCTCACTGATTACTTATCAGAGCTGATAAAACTCAGTGTGGTTGAGAAAACCACATTTGAGTACAAGGAACACATAAGTTCATTAGTTATTTGTATGCTAAATAATGTTAAACTGTCATCCAAAAACATACGGATAAGTTAATTGGCTCCCCCTAAAATTGGCCCTAGACTACAGTACTTACACTACATAATATAGACATACGGCAATGGTAGGGATTAGATTGTGAGCTCCTTTGAGGGACAGTTAGTGACAAGATATATATACACTGTACAGCGCTGCGTAATATGTCGGCGCTATATAAATACTAAATAATAATAATAAAATAATAATAATCATGTATCTGAGGCAATTAAAAGTTTAAAAGTAGATTTTAACCTTTAAATACAAATAAGGATTCCATGAAAGTCCTATTTAGGATTAGAACTATGCATAAAATTGTTTATCTTATAAGTTTGCAATGAGATGTGCTGTATATTGTTTAGTCCACCCAGCATATGAATGTCATATAGATGGATAAATACATGAAAGGCACATTAAAAGGGGCAGTGTTACTAATAATGAGCCAAAGCCTCTATTAAATTCCAGGATATATGTATGCATACTGTCATCCTGTAGGTACGCATACAGGAAGTACAAGTAGGCGACATTTGTGTGCATGTGGGTGGGTGTGCGTGTACGGGGCGCATTTCCAGTCTGATTATGTTGTGCGTAGGAGCAGTGCTTGCGTACAGAGCTCTGTCTGCCTCAGCATTGCAGCATCTGCTGTGTGATCTTCAGAGCTCTTGCTCTCACTCTGAATATTTTAACACGGAGAATACTGCTATTTCCATGGAAACCAGAAAAGCTCAGTCAGAAGGATTCCAAGAGAATGGAGAGGGCAGACGGAAAGGGCCCCTTTTCTGCTTCTTGTACACTGAGCATAGAGCCTTGAGCTTCAAGAGATCAGCACAAGATGAGAGGAGATGGTAGCAGCTGGACACTATTAAACCGAAGCTTGCACAGATTGCTCCCTAGCACAACAGATAAAATATGTATTTTCAGGCTACTGATAGTGTCACATATTCATCAGGCATACTAAAAAGATCCTTCCCTAAAAAACTGAAAGAGCTCAAATACGTATCCTCATTTTTAAGGCTTTACAGTGTTCAATTACATTAGACCCAAAAGATAGAGATATAAAGGGTAAACAAGATTTAAAAGTTGATTTTGTTGGTTTGTCAAACATCCCCTAATATTGGTATTGTTGTCTGATCACTCTGATGAGACTAGCCTTAATCATTCAAATGGAACCCATTCATATATGGGTTCCAAGCAAGCAGTTGTAGTAAATTGAAATACTATAACTTATTTTCATGAACCATTCTGCATGAACTATGGACATCTGTTGTGCTTGTGTTCCTGGAATGTTCCAGGTGTATATGTTATGAACTATGTATGTATTTATGGTCTCCACTATTGTCTATGCTGTATTTAGCACCATGCCATTGTTGATGGTGCTTTATAATTATAAATAACTAGCAGACCCAAGCCCGTTTAAAAACGGGCTCTAGGGTCTGTGTTTCTCGCCACCAGCTGCTGCATGTTGTACTGCACGCGCATCCACCACACACACAGGCGCACACCCGGCCGCCCGCTCACACGCCCGCCTGGCTCCCTGGCCCCGTCCTCCTGTCTCTGTGAGGCTGGGTCCGTGCTGCACACATGCACAGTAGCAAAGAGCACGGACCCAGCTACACAGAGACAGCACACACAGGGACACAGGTTTTATTATAGAGGATAATAATAATTTTCTTTAGAAATGCTGAGAGTACCTTATGGGGGAAGTTTTGCTGGAAGATGTATTTAAGTATAGTGTTTATCAAATCTGTTTTTAGGATTTACTAGCAGGTTTTGTTTTCAAATATTCTGTGACTTTTAAGTTTTGTGGTATTCAAAGTTTAAAGAATCATTCAAGATTTGAGATTAAAGCCTCGAACAAACGTATGAAGAATAATGCCAGAGGTCGATGAGGATCCCTCAGGCAGCAGCACAGGGCCAGTGCTATACCACTATGCGCTGATAGCTATGCCCCCAGTACACTAGTCCGTCCCCGGCAAGGAAAGTTAAAAAGCTTTAAACGCTCCTGCGTGTATGAACCAGCCGCGTCCGACCGGCAGCACGCGTATCTGATGTCACTCCGTGGCTCCGCCCAACATTTCGTTGCCTTAGCAACTCATCAGGGCTACAGAGCCACGGAGAGTGACGTCCATTAAATACCTCCTTCACGGTTAGCACACAGTTATTGCGCTTGCGCGCTAGCTGCCTCCACGCCTGCGTACAATGGAGAACATCTCTTTAGCTCAATTGGGGTCCTGCGCATGCGTATATAGTAGCGGACAAAAATCCGCTTACATGCCATATGTTTACATTGGAGCAGCATTTGGACCCGCGCACAACAGCGCAGCGGTCACACCGATTTTTCACTGGCACTCCAATGCCCATACACAGCATATCAATCCAAAATAGGACGAATTGTTTCACGGATGCGCTCGGGTGACACGCTGACGTGCTCAGTGACCCTTACACTCTATTAACAATAACTAGACCATCCCCTTAAGCGAAGAGCAGTATGCCTAAGCTTATATAAGATGGGAATTAGCTAAAAAATGTATAAAAACAATGCAAATCACTTATAACATAAAAAAAGAAAAAATGTATGAAATTCATGCAGATCACTTATAGCATCTCCTTTACATACATCTCCGATGTCTTCACATAAAATCACCTGAATATCTACTCCACCATAGGGCTTCATAAACAAATTCTTCCACCCATATAAGCTTTGTCATTTCTTGTTCACCTTCAAATGACACCAGTACTGTGCTAATTGCGCAGGGAGCAGTGTGGATAACTCCTCCTTTTACATTTACAAACTGTTACTAATAAAGCAATTTAGATCTATTTCCACATTAAAGAGACTCTGTAACAAATTTTTGAGCCTTATTCTTCTGTCCTATAAGTTCCTATTACTGTTCTAATGTGGTCTGTCTTACTGCAGCCTTTCCTACTTGCACTGTCTCTGTAATAAATCTTACTCAGAGGTACACACCTAGCCGCTCACTCCGCTCTTCCAATAAACTTCGCCTAACCGCACCCCGCATCACCCAGTCCCATGCACGCCTCCAGGACTTCTCAAGAGCTGCTCCAACACTATGGAACTCCCTACCTCCACCCATTAGGGCAGCCCCCTCCTTCAACATCTTCAAGAAAGCCCTCAAAACTCACCTTTTCACTCTGACCTACTACCCCTCACAAGTGCTGTAACCTACAGCTGAACTCTGGTCCCCTACCATTCGTGTCCTTACCTCTCCTTCTAGATTGTAAGCCTTTGGGCAGGGTCCTCACTCCTTTTGTGTCCTACCTGATCTTGCACCTCCATTACTGTGAACCCATGCTATGCATCTGAGTGAACCTAATTTGCCTAATCTCCATGCTCCCATCCAGTGACTGACTACGCATTACCTTGTACTCATACTGTGCTGCATGATCTGGTCTTTCTTGTATTCCTGTATTGTCATATTGCTGTATCTCACCCCTAAATATTGTCTGTAACCTAAATTAATGTTCAGCGCTGCGTAATATGTTGGCGCTTTATAAATACAATAAATAAATAAATAATAAATAATACATAGGTGTCACTAGCCTCCAGGCCAGCAACCTGTTCTGTTGCCATGCTGGGGGAGAAGGGCCAATGGAGCAGTGTACGAGGAGAGTCACATAGTGGGTGTGGTGAGCGAGGAGAACAGTGCTGTTGGCCGAGTTGAGAAGTCACGCTAATCACTGGCTAAGGCGTCGGGCGGCGTCGGTTGTCATTATTGAAGTTTGTACATGGCAACTGGGGCCAACTGGTGGTACCAGAGAAGGGTTTCAGAAATCTGCTAGAGTGATGTTCATAAGTGCTGGTGAGAACATAGTACTTTTTGTTGTTAAAGAGGAACTGTCGCGAAAATCTTAAAATTTAAAACATTTACAAATAAGAAGCACATTTCTCCCAGAGTAAAATGAGCCATAAATTACTTTTCTCCTATGTTGATGTCACTTACAGTCGGTAGTAGAAATCTGACATTACCGACTAGCTCACTCATCTTCTCATAGGGGGGTTCTCAGGGTTTTCTTTATTTTTAAAAGCAGTTAGTGAATGGCAGTTGCTCCGTCTAACTGCCAAAATAGTGTGCAGCAAGCAAGTAGGCTGTCCAGCATTTTTGTATAAAGATTTTTCAAAGTATGTATTTATAAAGAATAAAGGCCCTGCTGAGAATCCCCTATGGAGGGATGGACTAGCCCAAAATCTGTCAGTAATGTCAGCTACCTACTGTAAGTGACAGCAACAAAGGAGAAAGATCATTTATGGGTCATTTTACTCAGGAAGAAAAGTACTTCTTATTTGTATGTGTTTTAAATTTTAAGATTTTCGCGACAGTTCCTCTTTAAGCAAACTGCTATCTTCTGGATATGAACAGAGCTGTTTGGAGTTATTTTATATTGTGCAGCTAAAATGAGGCTACTTTTGAACTGGAAGCAGTTATTATCTACTGACTTTACCATCAATGAACATGGAACAGCGTGCACCACACTAAATACAAGGGTCACAGCTGACGAGTTAATCATACCTGAACTTTTACTGCAGATGGCAGAAGGTTATCAGTGACATTATGTAAATAAGGGATAAGTTCTATCATAACTTACTGTACTGTAGCTATTTGCTACTGCATATACACACAGAAAATATTGCTGTTTACAGAGACTACTAATGTGTACAAAGCAAAGTCAAGTTAGTCCCTTGCCAATCTGACCTTCTAGGTCATGGTTATAATAATGAGTGTGTATGTGTGTCTCTATGAGAAATATAGAAGCTGCACAGACTAGTTCTAGCCCTATGGCTGTTGGTTACTACTACAATAAATAAAGCCGTGATTACAGCACAGGCTGACTACTGTAAGTGAAATGGATTTTGATCTTCTCACTGACCATATGGCAGCTTTTCACTGAACACACAATCAGCCAGAGTAGGTGATAGCTGCCCATTGACAGCCAGCATGTCTGTGATCATTGTTAACATATTCATAGTGTGCCAGCGGATTTTCTAGTATGGTAAAAAGCTTAGCCAAGCTAGATAGACAAATGCTAATTTATCACTGCCCAGCCAAATTATCTGTGGGTTACAAGGTTTTCAATAACTAGGTATGATTTTAATTTGAAATCTGGGCAATTATCAGTGTTGCCTGGGCTGGGCATTAACATGATAAAGCCTCTAAATCCATGAAACTGGCTTTATGGGCCAACTCATAGCCACAAAAGCACATCTGAAGCTGAAGGTCCTCAAGCAACAGAGTAACTGAGCCAGTTTACAAATGCATAGTTGCCATTGTCTTTTCCTCATTAAGCTGGACCATTTTTTTTCTGTATGTGACTAATTATAGCATAGATAGAGGCACTTGGCCAAGCTAAGGGCTTACTCACATTAGAGGTGGTTGTGGTCAACTAGCAGTGCTCTTGCCAAATAAATATTATCTCAATGGTGTCTGTATAACCTGAATTAACCAGTTATACACATACACATTACTGAGTTTATGACCTATTTGTAGTCATACCTGAGAGACCTGAGTGAGACCTGTCTGTCTACTTGACCCAATGAATTCTGTACATAAACAGAACAATAACACATTATTTCAACAATGTAATATGAAAATAAAGTCATTGGACACTTCACTATAGTATAAAGGCAAGTCAAGTGTTATGGAAAATCATAACAAGAGCACACAGGCCCAGGTGAGGGACATTATCAGAAATCTGAATATAAACACGAAGGCTCAACTGAGCCACATGAGCACATTCGCTCCTGAGCAGACGGAGGAGCAGAGACTGTGGTGAATTTCCACACCCGTCACACATTGTGGCTCCTGAAGTGTCTCATAAACAATGTTGAATGTAAGGCTACACGCTAAGCAGCCTTTCCATGTGCCTGAATGTTTTATTTATCAAAATGGGGAAGATCCCCAAAGTGGCTGAACTACCAGGCACTGATTGATCCACACCAGTAAAGAGTCCGGAGAGCTGTTATTTGGGCTGTAAACTGGCCGGCTAAGCTAAGTATGGGGTTGAACTTTTTGGGTAGGCTGGGGTCAAATCAAACCTGAAGTGAAAATAAACTGATGGAATAAACTGTTGTATCTATAATTCTAATTCCATACTGGATTTTTCTGAGACTCCCATATTCATATTTTGGTTTTAAAAGGTTTAAAGTTTTTTCACCAATTCAGGTACAAGAGGGTAATTTTTCAGCTCCCATACATACAGACACATACTGAACTTTGAGGAGGTACCCAATTATTAGCTAACCGCATTGGCGGTGTTTGGGGGGGTAATTTACCTGCCTTTTTCTTGGAGTGTGACGACGCCCATCACCCCAGTGAGAGATGGGCCCACAATCTACACCTGCATGGTGTTTTGCTATCTTTCAGGCAGCCTGCTTTTGTGAGCAAGTATGTACCAAGAAACTATAAATGGATAATACTTACTACATCATAAGAATCTCACGGTCCTCACCTTTAGTTTAGTTACTGTTAACAGTTACAAGTGCATACTCCAAATGGGTTTAGAATGAATCCAAATGCATACAGAATGAAATTGAATTCAAAATAGCTATTTATTTATGTCAAAGGATGTATGGTGCTATTCATATAATTCAAATTAGTGCTAGCTCTCCAGGTATAAATTCTTATCTTCTAGCTGTTGAACAGCATGCAATGTTTATGAGAAATGGATATGAGGGGCAGTTGCCGTCTAGTGGCATTATACAATAATGTGCTATGTTCATTATTATCTGTGAACAGTGCAGTTGATTCCTATAGATAAAAAAAAGCTTTTCTACAGTTTAAAGTTCAGTTCAGTTCAAGTCCAGTACAACTGAATTTGAATGTCTTAACAATAATTTAACCAAATTGGTACAAAATTATGAGCTTTATGAATATGATGGATAACTTGTCAGACTATGTACAATAACAGACAAACTTATTTGAAATAAATGTACAATTTGCATAAAATGGGCACCTCATTTCCAGATGTCATCCTAAACACAATGGCCTCAATTCACTAAGCTTTATCAAACACTTTATCAAACGTTTGATAATTTACCTCATGGGTAAAATCTAATTTTGAATTCAGTAAGGTGTTATAGATTCATTAAATGTTTTATCGATAAAGCGTTCAATAAATATATAACACCCTAGTGAATTCAAAATGAGATTTTACCCATGAGGTAAATTATCAAACATTTGATAAAGTGTTTGATAAAGCTTAGTGAATTGAGGCCAATGTGTACTTTGCTAAAGTTCTAATCTCCTCTTCCACACCTGCCTACAGGATTTCTTGCATGCTTCACTCTCCTCTGGAACACCCTCCCTAAATCAATTCAGCTTTTACTAACCTGTGAATTCTTAATAAGCAAATTAAAAATCTTCAGACTAGCTTATAATTAGACCCAGGCCATCTTAACCTGTTAATGGCCTGCCTTTTTTGTACTCAACCCATTTAGTGAAGCATACACTGTTTTGACTTCTATATAACTTAAACCTTACCAAAGGCAAAGCTATCTAACGTAAGCACAAATCTATGTTTATGCTGCATCCACATACCTGTGTGTGTTGTCCTTTCTATTCCTTGTGCCCCCCCCCCCCCCCCCCCCCCCCCAGTCTCTGTAATCACTCCTTGAAAAATGTAACTTTTGGAAAAAATCTACTTTTCAGACAGGAAGAGGCAAGCTTGCCATAGTGCTCCTCCTACCACCCTCCCATTTCCTATCCTTGAAAGAAGGGAAGAGGTGGGAATAGGAGGGTAATAGGAGAGAACCTTGCAGCAAGCCTGCCTCTTTCTGTTTGAAACTTTGACTTTAGCCAAAAGTAAACTTTTTTTTTTAACATATAACACTCAGGTATGTGTATCCAGTATGAATATACCTTTGTGCTTACCTTAGGTAGCTTTGTCTTGGGTCAGGTATGCTTTAACCCTTTGGGGAACAGCTGCCTAACCCCCCATAAGGACCATGCCATTTTACATTTGGGGGGTCAGGCAGCCGGATCCCCAGTATAGTTAGCTGGGCATGGTGTCCCCAGTGTAGCTAGGTGTCCCCCATATTGCCAGCAGCCTTTACTCACCTCCCAGGCTCCAGCGGTGAGCAACTTTAGCCCCCTCCGCTCTGGCCGGCATCCCCGCTCGCACTGCCGCTAAGTTCCGGGTCGCAGCTAGAACCTATTAGAAGTAAAACCCTGCCAACAAGTACAGCACAAAGAAAGCCAAATTTCCATATGTCATGTGTAATATTTTCTTAATTAAAATAAAATATATATTTTAAGTAGAAGACCTAATAAAAAAAATGAAATCACTATACATTCCCATGAGATCACCAACTTTCAAAGAAAGCTACAAAGCTCCTAGTTTCTATTCAGTTTTGCAGTTTTGAGCACCAGTTTCAGTTAGCGATTAACAGCAGCAGTTAAAATAAGCCTTTGTCATGCTGTCTTTTATTGTCTGTGCTATAACATTAAATTGTGCTCTGTGATGTGCGCACAGACTCCCTTGTGTGCCCCCACTCAGTGACTCTGGCTTTACATTCCAGCTGCGCTACGACAGCTTGTATTTATCTGTCTCCACCAGGACACAACCTTTATCTTCTATGTTCCAGGGAGGAAAATCTGTTGTTTACACTCTACTTTGTGGAGAGCCGGTAATATTCCGCCTCGTGCAAAGTGTAGTCCATCTATGTGCAGATTACAGCAGGCCAGCTCAGGTAGAGGAAGACAAAGGGGTATAGAAAGTATTGTCATTATGTGGAATCCTGAGAGAGCAGAAAAACAACAGCCCAGGCTCTTGCTTTATAGAAATACTGCCAACAATGGAGGGGCAAGTCTACTTCATATCTGTACAAATAGGCTAAAAAAGCAATTGCACGTCATTGCCTAACCACATGACAGTGCTCTACTCTGCTGGATGATCATAATTCATTTTAAACAGAGCTCAACTCTAGTAAGGCATGAATTACCAAGAGTAACTATGGCTTGCTAAATATGGGCTGAAAACTCAGCCGCAAAAAGAAGTGACAAATCAGTACAGGTAGCCAGATGTGCCCCCAGTATTAAGTAGTCCCCCCCCCCAGTCTAAGTAGCCAGATGTAATCCCCCCCGCCCTCCCATGCACAGTTGTGAGCAGAGCATAGTTGAGAGCTTGCTCGCCTCTCGGCATTCCAACTACCGGATTCCTCTCAGTCAAGTATTTAACATTGGCCCTCTGTGGCGTCTCTCATCATGTGACCAGCTAGTATATGCCGGCGGGTCACATGAAGAGTAACATCGCTGTAGCCCCGTGGAGACGGACCACTGGATGTGCAGCTGAAGAGGTGTCAAAAAGGTGAGTAACATCTCAATTATGCTTGCAGCTCTGCAGTACCTACTGGCGCCCCTTCAAAGAAAAATAATGTAATGCCCTGAGCGACTACTTAAAAAGCCAGCCTTGGGGGAAAGCCAATTCTTATACGTCATTTTATGTTTTAATAATTGTATTCTTTTGAGTGTCTCTCTCTCTCTGTTCTAGTTATTACACCAGGGTGTAGGGTCCATTTTTTATGGTCCAATACCCATAAAATTCCTACTTTTTCTCCAAAGTGCAGCCATTGGTGCTGTATCCATGTGCCTGCTAATCCCATCTCCCCACCTGCCTGAACAGTGGTTGCATTTGTTGTGACCCACATTGGTGAATATAGTTTCACACACTATCATCCTTATATTTATCCTTACTTCCCTAGACTGGCTCTTGGTACTGATTTTGTTTTTCTTTCCAGATAATTTCTCTATCCAAGTTGTTTCCTACTAGACCAATATCCACCAGCACTAATTGTACTGCTACAGGTTTTATGTATGATTACTGTAGTTGGTGTAGGGTAGGAACAGTACATCCACTTAGTGACTTAGTCCAGGGGTTCTCAAACTGAGTGTGCCTTGAGCACCTGCCAGGGGTGCCTCTGCGTTCATCCCCATCCTTTGGGAGGCGCTGCTGAATAGGTTCATAACAGCATTTCAGTAGTTATTTTTGCTGAGGGGTGCCTTGAAAAAAAAAATTCAGAGTCATCAAGGGCACCCTCACCCAAAAAAGCTCCCCTGCCAAAATTATGCCTGTAATGTGCTACAAACTAATTAAATACAACTTGGCTGCATTAACAGTATTTTTGGAGGCTGGAGCTCACAGGACTATTCTCCTGAAGTGCCCAAAATTGACATACCTCCATGATAAATATCTGATCACAGATAAATGCATCATTGCACAAATACACACTGCACATTGATTTTTAATAGATTTCAGCCCCACGAAGAGTATCAGTGCAGCGAAGCGCTCTGACATGCACCTCTCCAGCCGGGGTTGACCTTTCTCTGTGGTGCTCATAGTAAGTGCTCATGAGAGTGTACACACTCATGTACACTGCCGGTTCAAAGGGTCACTATGGGCACCGGGAGATGACGGCAGCACAGAGGAAGCAGGCTGAGTGTTTTGAAGTTTTGCTGTGATACTACACTGCATGGGCCTCGGGGAGAGAAGCAGGGGGAAGTGTCATTGGCTCTTGGCCCCTCCCCATCACACCAACCACTCTTGATCAACCAGCAAAAAAATGTTGTTCAGTAATGTTGGTCAACTTATGCTACAGATTGAAATTACCATGGCACAGCATCTTGGGGCAACAGCATTCGGCAGATTCGATTACTATAATCAGACATGTCTCATAGTTTAGATGTGGTCAGACATTGTAGTCTTGGGATACAGATACAGTACCGGTCATTTATAGATAAACTCAACACACAAACTGTGAAAATAAGCTAGGAGTACACAGGAGTCAAAGTCACAAGTCTGAATAGTGTGTATGAGCAGATTTGTTTAATTCAACTTTCTATATTTTGGATTCTGATTTCATAGAAACTTGTACAAGAAAATAATAGAAGGTGCCAATAAAGATGTCCTTCTATAATGCTAGATACTGAATACAGTACCTGTCATGTAACAAACGTGCATCTAAAGATGACTGATCATATGCTCGGCATAGCTCTTGTAGTGAGTCATAAAATATTAAGAAACAGCATGAGAGTTAGGAAACTAGCATTTACTAGAAGGTCAGCACATTCAGCCTTTCAGGTTTGGTCTTAGATGTTATCACCTGTTTACAGTACAAGCACTGGGAAACATTACAATGCATTGCACATCATATCTGACATTCTATAGCATCAGACATTCTATTGAAGTCAATGTCTGATATTCACATCAGCATGCAGCACAATGGTGTACACTGCTGCTTGCATTTTAGCGCACTGTGACATTCAGCCCCTCTCATGACTAGTTCAGATTAGTATCAGCTTATGTTTTGCAACACACAGCACCACAGACAAAACATTGTGCAGCAGTGTGTTGTGAGAATGCATTGCTGTGCAGCCAAAAAGTGAGAATGTCAGAGAGAGCAGCATATGCAGGTGGGGGGGGGGGGGGGGGGGGGAAGGGGGTGGTGTTGGAACGACATGTAATTTAGACTCCGGCTATTGCTGTCTTCGAATTACCTCTTTTTTTCAAATTTGAGTTCCGGCACCCTAATTACTCACTGAGTGCCGCTATAGCGGAAATTCTCATTACGGTCTATGGTGGCACCCAAATCATCGACTCAGCTTTGCACCAAAATTATCTTTTTCAGGCTGACAAAAATGTTTAGGCAGACTATAGAGGCATGAGATAGCTGTGACATACAGGGCCATGTGCAATTCACTTTTCACCTGAGTTTTTTCCTAGGAGATAATTTTTCATCTTGTATTTAGAATAACTTTTCAGCATTTTGCAATTGAAAAAGTACCAAATAGTAGTTGAAGAACTACTATCAAAATCATTTTGAGTATTTTCTTGCTTGTTGGTGATGTAAAATGCATTTTATTTACAAGCTGTGAAAATAACACCTAGGAGATAACTCAGGTGAAAAGTGAAATGCATATGGCCCACAGTCTTAAAGGAAAAGGAAAATACACATTAAGGTGGTGATGGTGGTGTGTTTCTCACAGCAATGATGGGCAACTGTGAGATTTGCCCATTTAGTACTTTGAATCCTAATTCTGACCACATATACAGGCTCATGAAGCAGGCGTATGATTGGAATGGCTCCTACTTGCTGCACTGCAGTAGCTCAAGTCACTCCTATATTTGGCTGGCTGAGTTGAGCTGAATTTTTGTTAAAGAGAACCAGAGATGAAGCAACCTCATGTATTTTACCTTATAAATCAGTGGGAACATGACAGTAAACACCTAATCTGCTCTTTGTTACATTGTTCTCTGTTTAATTTGCCTGTTATCACCTCTAAGTTAAGAATCCCGACTAAGCAGTCGGTCTGGCTTTGCTACAGAATAATTATAGCTGAGACTGTGTTCTTTGCTGTCTTCAAGTCCAAGCCTGCCCCCTGCTGGCTTTGCTCAGGAATCATTATAGCTGAGTCATTATAGCAAAGCCAGACTCAATGCTCACCCCGGGATTCTTATCTCAGCTAGATAACAGACACTTTTAGCAGTGAGGATGGAACAGAGAGCATGGTAAATGTTTTCTCTAATGTTCCCACTGATTTCTATGGTAAAATACACAAGGGTGCTTCGTCTCTGGTTCACTTTAAGCTCATTAAACGGTGATTTTGAACGACCACAAATTATGCAAAATTTTTGTAAATATCATATATGATCTATTTCCTTTATGCAGACAGATAGGGACATGGAGGTAGAAAGAAAAAAGTGGGAAATCATCCATACACCTTCAGGCATCAACAGACCTGCCTGTAAATCAGTGAGACCATTGATCCATGTTTTGGCAGTTAAGTAGACCTATCCCATAGATATCGAAGGACAGTTAACTGTGCAATGAAGATCTTCCCCCCTCAGGGCATGCCATCCGTACACAGGTTTTAAAACAGGAACAACTGGCTCATTTCAGCTTTTGTTTATTCTGTGGAAATGAGAGGAGTGCTGGTGCCAGCTTACCATGGGAACAGCAGCAACTGGACTAGGATTCCCCTCAACCATCCCTCTACAGAGCACAGGCAAGCTGTATGAAAGGCACCTTTATATCATATCAATGCTGCTGTTTTCAGACTGTAATCATGTGCCTGAGAGATACAAATCCCTTTCGTTGTGAAACAGTCTTCTGCCTTTGTATACCACTCCCCAGCAGACTATAAAGGTAGCCATACACTGGTCGATTTGCCATCAGATTCGACCAACAGATAGATCCCTCTCTGATCGAATCTGATCAGAGAGAGATCGTATGGCTACCTTTACTGCAAACGCCCGCATACATTACCTGCTCCGCCGGCGCGACTCCAGTCCCCAGGTCTCCGCTGTCTTCTCCGCTCTGGACCCCAGGTCCAGCATGCTTTACTTCTTCCTGCCCGGCAGGAAGTTTAAACAGTAGAGCACCCTCTACTGTTTAAACTTCCTGCCAGGCAGGAGGAACTGAAGCATGCCGGAGACCAGCGCGGACACGGAGCAGCGGTGACCGGGGGTAGTCGCGCCGGCGGAGCAGGTAATGTATTGCCGCTCTATTGCGTCGGTCGTCGGGCACTCGAACGCCGCTAGCGACGCGCTCCCTACCCGCGGGCGATCGACGGTAATTTTCCGCACGGAGCGATCGACGGGATCGGACGAAATGGATCGAAATTCGGCATGTAGCGCAAACGATTGGCAGCAGATTCGATCCCAGTGATCGAATCTGCTGTCGAAACGGCGGCAAATCGGGCCAGTGTATGGCCAGCTTAAGTGTATGCACTGGATATTTTGGTTTGTGTGCTAATTAACCTGTAGATACCTGACAATGTCTGAAGAAAGCAGTAGCAGCACTGACACTAACCAACCTAGAGAGCATGTTCACAGTAAATCCAATTACTCTGTTTGAATGCCTGCCAAACACACAACACTGGAAGAACAACCAGGAGAATGTCCCTACATTGCACAGAGCTGATTCTCCCTCCCTCGGCTCTTTCTTTCCCCAGGCCTTACAGATCACTTGCCTCCTGTTAATGAATTTTGGTGCATAGGCTAATTAAAATTCTTACATTTCTGTCCATGTGGGGTATTCAGCTGGGAACACCCATGACATATTTCTCTCTTGGGGTCTAGTTCTTATCCCCATGGTAACCAGAGTGAAGGCTACACATCACTGCTGTTTTTCTAGGCAGTCTGGCCTAGTGACAAATTGGATATTTCTGTGGATAATATAAAGAAAGCCGTAGTGTCTTTTCGGTGTGCGTGCACAAGTACACAGAGGCACTCAGTATCATACACACACATACACATCATCAGGCCAAAAGCTACGATTTGTTCTAGTCTGATCATTTGACTAGATCATTTGGACTGTATGTACTTGTAAAGCAATTTATTTATTTTGAAATTAGCATTGAAAATGGAAAATATGAGTGAATTGGTTAGTTTTAAAAACATTTCAAAAATTATTGCTATTGCTAATTTCTGAAGTGTCTCCAAAACGCTACGCTGTTAGCACTATCTCTTTGGACATCACACACGCCATCCAAACAGTGCTGTGGCCAATCAGTGGTGGACAGACACACACACATACATATAGAGTTGACTAAGAAGAGGCGGCTGTACACCTTAAACAGGAAGCACAGAGACACTCAAATACCTTATTTACTCGCGTATAAGCCTAATTTTTCAGCACAAAAAAATGTGCTTAAAAGTTACCCCCTTAGCTTATATGTGAGTCAGTAGAGCAGAAAAGATGGTGGAAGTGGTTTTGTTACTGGCAGAGGAGCGTTAGGCTTGTGCACTAGTGATCCTGCTTATGCCAGCTGGCTCCCTGCTGTGTCTGTGCCCCCCATCCCCTGCAACATGGTGTGTGCAGAGTTCGCTGCTTAAACTACCTGTGACTCAGCAATGCAATGATCTGGGATTTTTCCTGTGTGGCAATCGCCGTGTCTTTTATTTGTGATGCCAACTGTTGGCATCTTGGGACACAGCTGTATCATCCTTGGGGCACATCTGGCTATGGGGAGCGGAGCTACATTTGAAAGGAGGCTGATATGTGAGTCAATCACTTTTTGCTAGATTCAGAGGGGAAAGTGGGTATCTCGACTTATACGCGGGTCGGCATATATGCGAGTATATAAGGTAATGCAATATGCAATCAAAAAGGAAAATATACAAGGAAAGAAAAGATGGTAATCAAACCTGGGTTGCACCCACCACAAAGGTGGGTGAGAGGGGCCCAGAGGTGTATAAAATTAGGTGAAAAACAACTAAAATAAAAAGAAAGGGAGGTTGCTTACCTCAATAATGACAACTTCATATAAAAATTATATTTATTTTGCACTGGCCAGACGGTTTTGTAAATTATTATTGTAGTATATTATGTTATTTCTTACAGTGGGTAGTATAGCAGAAGAGGTTGAACAAAGATAAAAACACAAATAAAGACAGGCAACTGATAATAGTATCACATACAGTACTTCACTGTCGTTTGGATTGTACAAGTAACACTAAATGACTCTTATTCAATTCACTTTTTGTAAGTTTTCTTCAAGATGATTTCACACCTTATCAATAAAATACCTTTTAAGCCACCAGCCAGCAAGAAAATACTCAGAATAATTATGACTATTTTTTTCTGCTACTTTTTGATTCTTTTTAATGGTAGTGCTGAAAAGTTATTTTAAAGAGAAGATGAAAAATTATCTCCTAGGAGAACACTGAAGAAAAGAGAATTTATAATGGCCAATGTGTGTCTGTGTGTTTTTGGAAATAAAATACTATGGAAAAGTTGAAGGACATCTCAGAATAGATACAGTGTCGTAGCAATAGGGGTTGTAGAGGTCTTGACCACACCGGGGGCCTTGGGCCAGAAGGGCCCCGTAGGGCCCTCTATCAACCACAGTATTAGCTCTTTATTGGTCCTGTTCTTGTAATAATCACTTCTATAGATGATTTGAATGGTAGTTATCATTAACAAGCTGTTCCCCACCCTCTGCTTGCACCTCTGACACTGTAGTTGTCCTTGGCAGGTTTTTGGTGCGCCGTATCACTTGTATGTTTAGAGTGCTTGGGGGGTGGGTCCGATGTAAAACTCACACTGGGGCCCATAGCTCCTTAGCTACGCCACTGAATAGATATACGATTTATTTATTTTTTGGGCCCCCATGTGTGTGTGAGCACAAAATGGGCTTATATTTATTTCCATTCACGATGAAGAATAAGGGAATTTTTGATAGGAAAAAAGGTTTGCTAACACCTGCACACATGGTGCACTCTCACCTAAAATCATCACAAATTATATTTCAAACAATGCAAATCTACTGTTTCCTGTAGTTTTCATTAGGCATGAGCAAAGTATCCAGGTCTACAGATCTCTCATCAGTGAAATGCAAGTGTATGCATACGTATTAAAATGCACATTTGTTCTGGAATAAAATGCACCATAAATTACTGTTTTTCTATGTCAATCTGATAGTAGGCTATAAAACAAATCTTTGGACTTGTCCATCTTCTCTAACTGAATGGGATGGCTAAACTCTTTTTATAGACATACATCTTAGAGGGGTGCCTGGTAAAATGGGTGTGAGATGTTGCAGATAGTAAAATATCCATAATTTTACTGATATTCTACTAACCCCAATTCCGATAGTAGAATATCAATACGTATACTCATATTCTACTAGCCCTCTCAATAGTCTAAGGCCGGTTTCACACTGCCGATCTGTGGTTTTAGTACGGTGCGATTGGCTGATTGCACCGCAACACCAAAAAAAAGCCCATGGAGATTACTGCGGCAGTGCACGGTAATCTCCATTCTGGCTGCAGGCCAAGCAGGAAGTGGGGCTCTCTAGTGCTCACTTCCTGTGGTGTATTGAAAGAATAAGCTTCGGTGCATGTGCGCTACAACACTAATGCTGCAAAACCTTGCTGTGTGCTGGGATGACAGGACCGATGCCCAATCAGCACTGCACCGCAGTGTCCCCGCTTGCTTCTTTCTCTGCCGTCAGGGCATATTTTCGGGGTAGGGCTTATATTTCAAGCATGCTCAAAATTCTAGCTGGGGCTTATTTTCAGGGAAAGAGGGTATGCCTAACACTACCTCCCCCCTATCGACACCTAACACTATTCTCCCCTCTACCAGTAGCTCTGGGAGAAATGTACTTCTTCTAAGCATGTATATACATGTATTTTACATTTTACAAATTTTGAATGATAGTAGTCCTTTAAAAGACTTACGAGGCCAACTGTGTAAAAAAATTTAATTACTTGCCTCTCCGTTTCAGGCACGGAGGACGCCGTCCGCGCCCTCCGTGCCGCTCCACCGGGTCCCCCCGCTCATTATCCCCCCGGGCCGGCTCCCGACCCCACGGCCCGGGCCGGGCTCTCCTTCCCCTCGCGGAGCGGCACGGAGGGCGCGGACGGCGTCCTCCGTGCCTGAAATGGAGAGGCAAGTAATTAACTTTTTTTACATAGTTGGTCTCGTAAGTCCTTTAACATACATTTTATATACTGAACATCATGCCTGTAAGTTCATTCTTAATATTTTCCTTCTTTTCTTTCTTTAGAGTCGCATGGCAGAGAGCCTCCGTCTGTTCGATTCTATTTGCAACAACAATTGGTTCATTAACACCTCTCTCATCCTCTTCCTCAACAAGAAGGACCTCTTAGCTGAGAAGATCAGACGCATCCCTCTTACTGTCTGCTTTCCTGACTACAAGGGACAGAACACGTATGAGGAAGCAGCAGTCTACATCCAGCGCCAGTTTGAGGACTTAAATCGCAACAAGGAGACCAAGGAAATTTATTCACACTTCACATGCGCAACGGACACCAGCAACATTCAGTTTGTTTTTGATGCAGTGACAGATGTTATTATTCAGAACAATCTGAAATACATTGGCCTGTGCTAAGCATTTCCCTTGGAGCCAGCACAGCAAACCTGGCATGTCCTCAACTACGAGAGCATGTGTCATGGGTTTAAAGTAAACAGTAACAAAAGGGGTGAGGTTATACAGAGAATTTCCCCACATACTGCACAGAAAAGCCCTCAGTGAAGCCTTCACCCGCACATACTCTTCATTCTGACAGGAAAAGGAGAACATGGCTGGATTTCTTCAGGCTGAAAGGATGTCCAATATTCCTGGTGTTAGACTAAGAATACAGCCCATGTTCTTTGCTCCCTGTATTAAGTATGTGTGCTGTGTGTGTGGATGTCAATCGTGTTTGACTGCTGTCTGATGTGGTAAAAGATCTCCTGATTTGTGTGAGGTTTTCTGGCTGCCCAGGGGCATTTCAGGTGTGTCAGGTAAGGAGCCGTTGCTGTACTCGCTGGGGTCTGTCAGAATAGATGCTTTAATGCCAGCACCGAACAAAACATTAAAAAAAGGAATCATTTGTGTGTTATTCCAGCCATGCTTGGCGCCAAATCTACACAGGGTTCAGCATTTCAAGAAAATGTAATACTGGTGTATATTTATGGTTAGCAGCTGCAAAACAAGATGATGGAAAACACCTTGGAGTGCCCATGTGTCAGAATGTAAAGAAGGATTATATAGAAAAACAAGATGACAGACACAATTCTCATATCAGATAACTGAAAAGATGTAGACAGGCAGATGTCAGTCTCTCTGTGTGCTACAGGCCAGGAGACACCTACCAATGCTGTATTTTTTGCTTAAGCGCTGGGCCATAAACTGATTGGTCTGACAGCAGCACGTGCATGGTGATAGTACTCTTCAATTGTTTCCAATAAAAAAGGGAAAGCACTGGTGTAAGTTCACAAGGAGATTTCCCTTAAGTGCACATTTAATAATAAGCACATATTGGGGCCATGTATGCCTACCATTAGGTGTTTAAAAGTGGTTTCTAGTGTGACTAGAAATGTTGTGTGTTCAGTACAGTTACACAGCCATATTGGCACCAGGATTTCTTACAGCTTCTCAGTATTGCTGTCCAGGATGTATAGTGGTTTGCTTACTAACGTGTATGTATTGCTTGACATCAAGAGGTTGAGCTTATGGTTGGCCCAGGTCTTAGCAGTAGAGATGGTCAACAGGAGTTTACTTGACTGTCTCAATCTCAAGGTGTATACAATTTACATGAAATATGAATGCAATTCATGATTATTTGCCTCGTATTGTTCATCTCTACTCACCAGTATTGCTTCCAACAGTCACTACCTCTGGCCATGAGCAAAGATCAGAGGCCACTAGCCATCTATATGTGCTCCTGAGCTACTTCATAAGTGTATATTGTTACCACTTATTGTTTTATCTTCAGTTAAAAAAAAAGAGACGCATGATCTAAGTGCACCTTTCATCCCTTGATCAATTATAGATAAGATTTTTTTTTTAAGCTAACAACCAACATTAGAGTTATTCAGAATGATTTAGACTGGATTGATAGGCTGCAGATGTGATTTCAGTAAATAACTGTTTAGCAACAACTAGTTAACCAAGTTGGAAATTTTGGCTGTACAGTTTCCGCCCAAATGCCTGTCAAGACTTCTATGCAAATGCTATCTGTAAATGAGAACATAATCACTTGCCACAGTTAATCTGCAAGGAGCACATTTGTGTCTGCATCGCCTAGTGATTACACCATAGGCCATCTATTATGTCTATTCCTTAGTCAGGTAATAGAAAAAATGGCAAATGTCACGAATGTTAAAAATTGTTTTCCAATCTTCTATGATCTAATGTCTGTAGAAAGAATAAGAACCATGGAGCATCGGTGCTTGGTAGATTGTCATCAGTAGCACTGAGCAGAAAATTTGATGAGCATGCAAATGTCTGCTGAACAGGAAAAGGAAGTGTCAGGGCCCCAGGGTGACCTGATCCAATTTGTCCTGGAAGACTGGGTATCATTACTCAACTAAATTGCCATCTTCAGCAAAATGGTGATGGTTTGGGAAAGCAGTTACGAGATGTGTGATCCAGAAGATTTTACTGAAGCCACAGCGCACAACAAATGGTGGCTAGGGTTATGTTCAGGAAAGGTTAGATGTAAGGGTAGTTTTGTTTTATTGGTTAGGATTAGAAAGTTATGGTTAGTTATCAGAAAGGGGTTAATCATAAGCCAGAATGAAATGTTAAAGGAGGAGGTAAAGATTAGGCATCAGTAAGGGGGAGGGGAAAGGTAGGCCTCAGGATTATGGCTTTTGTTAAGGGAGGCAAAAAAGATTAGAAATGACGATCAGTCAAAATAAGGTAAATTATGTTTTATAAACAGGAAAAATATTGGCATCAACTGCATTGTACAGGAATGCAATAATTAAAAAAACGGGCTGCATTTATACATTTCAATTTTCTTAAAACTGATAACATAACATTTGTTCCAATTGTTTTTGTTTTGTTTTTGATAAAAGATAATCAAGATATAATTAGATAGGGGCAGTGTTTTTATTTTTTCATTTTATTTTTGTTTGCAATTTCTGACTTTTACTCCTCTAAAAATACTTAGAGAATCCATACATTGTAAGTCTTGTGCACAGATACGTGTGGGCCGTTGATCATGCCTAGCTGTACATTTTTTGAAAGGGGAAAGGTGGGGTGAAGAAAAAAAATAAAAGTAAGCTAAGTACCCACAGGGAGATCACAGCCAGATGGATCGGGGATCTCCGCCGCCGACTGTTCTATCTGGCCGAATCTGCAAGCGTTGTTTGCTCCATTGTAAAAACCATCACGGTAATAGATACGAGAGTCGATGAGGATAGGAAAAATCCTGCATCAATGTTTCATGATGCACACCGCCCACAGCGGTAGATCGTTTTTGAACGACATATGCGGGTGGCGTGTGTCGTGAAACATTGTTTAACACATTTTTGTAAATAGTAGAAAAAAATCATTTGTTACAAAAAATTGTTCATAAAAATCATGTGGTGGGTATAGAATAAAGTATTTGACACCTATTAAGGTGAGAGTGGGGACACCAAGTAAAGCATAACTGCAAATAGAGCATTTAAATTTAACATGTATTAAAAATCCTCCCCTCCCCCCCCCCCCCTTTCCCTCATGAGAATCAGAAGCAGCATATTGATTTCAATATGCTGCGATTCCACTTTTGAATTCACGTGCAGAGAAATGCTGCGAATCTGAAGTGGAAACAAAGCTTTAAAGAGAAACTCCAACCTAGAATTGAACTTTATGCCAATCAGTAGCTGATACCCCCTTTTACATGAGAAATATAATGCTTTTCACAAACAGACCATCAGGGGGCGCTGCATGACTGATTTTGTGCTAAAACCCCTCCCACAAGAAGCTCTGGGACCGCGGTACTCTGGGCAAACTGCCACAATGTAACAAGGTTCACAGACAGGAATTAGCTGTTTACAGCTGTCTCTAACAGCCAAAACAGCTAGGAGCAGCTACATAACCTGCCCACAGTAACAATGTCACCATGTAATAAATGTCAGAATGTAAATCGGGGAGAGGAAAGATTTTACAATGAGCAAACACTGACTAAATCATTTATACATAATTATGGTAAAAAATGAAGCACTTTTTTTACTACATTATTTTCACTGGAGTTTCTCTTTAAACTTAATAAACAGATTATAAATAAAACAGAGTTGGCTAGCTAAACTGAAGAAAGATTAGGAATGGTGTACTTGAGATCCTGGTGCCCAATCGTGCTGCAGAAAATACAAAGGTGCGTGACCCAGGAGTTACCTATCCAGGGGAAATCTATTCTGAATAGAAACGCTTTAAAGTACAGCTCTACTTTGACTGAAAAAAAAAATATTTATTGGTGCTTTGCAATACTTTTTGTAATTTAATGTTGTTAAAAGTGACTCTGTATCTGACATTGCACTACTTTTGAAGTCAGGAATCTGTACTCTCTGTGGAGTATGGACTGCCTGATAACTTTCCATGCTGCTGCAAAAGTATTCAGCTCAGAGCAACTGCTTGTTACACATTTCCGCACCTGGACTAATCCAGTGATCAGCAGGAAATGTGAACATTCCTATAGCAGAGTCTCTTTTAGGAAGTTTGTTGAATGACATTTATTTACATGCTTGTTTTTCCAGATTACATGTAGGCCAGCAGAAGTAAGTTTGCAATTAATCCTTGCAATGTGCCGAGCTAAACTGAGGGGATTGCTTTTTAATTGAGCAATAGTGGGATTTCCCTTTAAGCAAGTTTAGCCACTCCCTGCTCCTCACCTATTAACATTTCAAATCTTATTTTATACATATATTTTAAACAAATAAAAAAAATAGTAACACAAATCACAATGATATACTGTAGCTTACATTAAAAACTAAATACTTTTAGTAGCTTTATTTTGTTGATCATTGGACTAGGACTACAGCAATGCAGTGGCTTACTTCCAGTCAAACTGTTTATAAGTAATAAAGATGAAATGTAAGCTTGCAATGTTCAAGTAATTTGGTAATGCACTTGACTGGCTTAGCGATATGACTTTGATCTGGAAACATCTACAAAAGAATAATGTTGTTGGATATATTGTATTTGTTGTGTATTAGGCCTTGTCCTCATTTGTGTGTTGCTGATCATGTTTTCAGCAACGTACAATGTCTGTTTTTTCCATCCATGCATTGAGATTTAGCATGGAATCGCACCACATTGTTGCATGCATTTTTTGCACAACAGTTTGATTTCATTTATTTATAAATGAATGTGATTGCAATTGCATTGCACGCAGTGGGGAAGAGGACTTAAAGAGAATCTGTACTCTAAGATTCTTACAATAAAAAGCATACCATTCTTTTCATTATGTTCTGCTGGGCCCCTTTGTGCTGTTTCTGCCACTCCCTGCTGCAATCCTGGCTTGTAATTGCCAGTTTTAGGCAGTGTATACAAACAAAAGACATGGCATGTGATAGGCTGAGAGGAGCTAAGTCTGTGACTCATACAGAGCCTGCAGGGGGCGTGGAGAGGGTGTGTATAGCTTCTATCCTATCACAAGCAGACCAGCACATTCTTTCCTGAGTGTCTGAGACCGACAAAGCCGTCAGAGGAAAGAAGATTAGATTATATTACAGAGATAATACAGCCACTGTGCAACTAGGAAAGGCTGCAGTAAGACAGACCACATTAGAACAGGTATAGGAACTTATAGGATAGAAGAAATAAGGATGAAAATTTTGTTACAGAGTCTCTTTAAGTATTAAACACGTTACATGTCATGTTACATGTCAGACACTAACAAACAAATTGCTAAAGGTCTTATTTCAAGTCCTATAGATTGGTGTTGTAGTCAAACTATATAAGCTCTCTAGTCAAACTATATAAAGCGAAACATAACTAAACAAAACAAAGCATGGACATTTGAAGTGAGAACCAACTGCCATTACAATTCACATTGACCTACAAAAACAATGTAACAATAAAGATGCAGTGTATGTATGAAAGTTGTCTGACATACTAAAACCTGATGTGAATTTATTGTGAAGGCTAAAAGAAAATTACAAGTTAAAAATTTGCTTTTAAAATTGTTGACTTGGCTAACAATTGCACAAGGTCAGAAACCAGGAATCACAGTAGCAGGAACAGGAGATCACAGATTAAGCAGCAGGCAAAGGTCTCATAACAACTGAATCTATGGCAAAGTCTAAAGGTGGCCATACACTGGTCGTTTTGCCATCAGATTCGACCAAAAGATAGATCCCTCTCTGATCGAATCTGATCAGAGAGGGATCGTATGGCCACCTTTACTGCAAACAGATTGTGAATCGAATTCAGCCTGTAACCGATCACAATCTGTGGAGCTGCTGCCGCCCCCTCCCCTGCATACATTACCTGCTCCGCCAGCGCGAGTCCCCTGGTCCACCGCTGTCTTCTCCGCCTGGACCCGGCATCTTCTCCGCATCGGCTCCCGGCTGGCATCCGCGTATAACTTTCTGTCACTCCAGTGACAGCAGAAGTTCAAATAGAGCGCCCTCTATTTGTACTTCCGCTGTCACTGCAGTGACACAGGAAGTTATTCCGGGATGCGGAAGCTGATGCAGAGAAGATGCCGGGACCAGGCGGAGAAGACAGCGGTGGACCAGGGGACTCGCGCCGGCGGAGCAGGTAATGTATACCCGCTGTATTGCGTCGGTCGACGGGCATTCGAACGCCGCTATCGACGCACTCCTGACCCCCCCCGGGCGACCGAGAAAAATCTTCCGCACGGATGGATCGACGGGAACGATGGATTTCGGACGGAAATCCATTGTTCTGTCAGCGGTGTGTGCGGCGATTTCACGGCCGTTTCGATCACTGTGATCGAAACGGCCGTATTTCGGCGGCAAAATAGTTAGGTGTATGGGCCCCTTAAGGAAGGGTGGAGTCTAGAGAATTTGCAGCCTTGTTGGGCTCAGAAGGTCACCTCCTAGTAAAGAAGTCCTAGACAATCTAATCACACGATAGCACCCACAGGTGAGGCAAGAAGTTACAGATGGGACATCTGTTGGACAGAAAAACTGCAATACAGTCCTGACACAAGTTGCACCCAGAGGTGAAGCAGAGAATTGCAATCTTCGTAATCGGTGTACTGTGCACCCGCTGCAATTCATTAGATAGTTGCACAATTACATTGTAAGAAATCTGCAACCTGCTACTTGTACATCAGCAAATTCCTCACATGTGCATGTCAACTATTATGTCAATGTGCTAAAGTAAAGCCCTAACACAGCAATCGCAATGTGAAGCGGGCATGGGGGAGATGTAAACACTGGCAATGGGGCACACCTAGATGTAGACATTGATCTCCTGAAGATGAATATACATAATAATGTTATGAAATGGGCTGACGCACACATACATTTAAGCTTATGATAAAATATACAGACCAACATAATTACATAAGAATAAGGATATTGAAATTATAGAGATCAATAACAGGTAAATAACTGTATGACTATAGTGGTGTGCTGCTCTATTATAGTATCTAGTAAAAGCTAAGCATTTAGTAAGAGGGCTTTTTGATCACTTCCAGCCCCTTACACTATCCTAGGAGTTCCGGTTCACCATGAGCTTATTGGGCAATAAGTATCTAATAAAAAATACATAAATATATCTCAAATACAGTATAATGTGAACATACTACACTAAAAATATATGTATAGTACTTGATTCAATATCAGCATTGAAAATAAAATAAGGCTCTCCATAAAATACTAAATAAATAAACTAACATACTGGGTGGCTGTAGTACCTGCATTTATAAAATGGAAACAAAAATATCATATTTGTTATGGCCAGTGTATTTGGCTGTTTGTAATTTGTAGATTGATCTCCTTGATGTCATTCTGGACTTAGGAATAAAAAAAAAATTCTTGATCCTTTGGATGATGCAAAGAATTAATGTCTAACTACAGGAGATTTTAAATTATTAATATCATACATTTGTTCACACATACATTATTACGACATTTAAAGCCATTGCATTAATATGCTATTAGGGAAATACAATTTTCAATTTTGCAATTAGCAAAATTTTAATTTCAATCTGTGCTATTAAGTCTGCATATAATAGTTTTGGTTTTATAAATGTATTGGTAAAATACCATACTACTTCATATAAATTGTAATATACAAGTTAGACATCACAAGCAACGTACCTCACGTTAGGTCATATGCAATTCACCAAAAAGTACCAAAAGTAGTAGAAAAAGTACTAACAACATTTTTCTGTGTATTTTCTTGCTTGTTGGAGGTATAAAATGCATTTTTGCAATTCACTTTTTCTCCTGAGTTTTCTCGTAGGAGATAATTTTTCATCTTTGATTTAGAACAGCTTTTCAGCATTTTGCAATGGAAAGTAGCAAAATATTGGTGAAAAAGTACCATTATAATTATTTTAAGCATTCTTTTGCTTGCTGTTGATGTAAAAGGCATTTTATTGACAATCTCACCTAGGAGAAAACTCAGGTGAAAACGTTAATTGCATATGGCCCCTTGTCAGTAAAATGCCTTTTAAACCACCAGCTAGCAAGAAAAAAATTAAAATAATTTTGATAGTACTTTTTGACCAACTTTGGGGTATGTTTTCAATTGTAAAATGCGGAAAGGTTGTTTTAAAGAGAAGATGAAAATTATTTCCTTGGAGATAACTCAGGAGAAAAAGTGAATTGCATATGTGCCCTTGGCCCATATGCAATTCACTTTTTCTTTTGAGTTTTCTCCTGGGTGACATTTTTACAAGGTGTCAGAAAATACATTTTAAACCACCCGTAAGCAAGAAAATACTCTACATTTGATAGTACTTTTTCAACAACTTTTGAGTCATTTTTCAATTGTAACATACTGAAAAGTTAGTTTAAAGAGAAGATGAACATTTTCTCCTAGGAGAAAACTCAGGTGAAAAAGTGAATTGCATATCCCCCCTTGGCCCTTATTCAATTCACTTTTTGTCCTAAGTTTTTTTCTCCTAGGTGATATCTTCACCTCTTATTTATAAAATGCTTTTTAAGCAACTAGCTTACTATAAAATACTCAGAATAAGTTTGACAGTCCCTTTTCACCTTCTTTTTGGTACTTTTTAATTGCAGAGTGCTGAAAAGTTCTTTAAAAAAAAAAAGAAAATGAAAAAATGATTTCCTAAGTGAAAACTTAGGAGAAAAGGTGCATTGAATAAAGGCCTAGTAGTTGGAGCGTTTGAGATAAAGTAGAAGGGTTTTGTAATGCTGTTATTAATTGTAGATCAAACTAATTCAATCCCCTATAGGATGGATCTGGCAAAAATAACAACACTAGAATGTATGGTCTTAAGAGGAATACTGGCTTAGGTCTATAGTTAAATAATGTTAATTCACTATATGTGCTAGAAGGCTGGACAGGGGCAGACAGGGTTTTTCTCCAGTAAACATTCCAGGTCTATTGGGGCATGTGTTTCAGCAGTACTACTGCATGTATTCAGAATATCCAGGGCATTCGTTTCCTTACTTTATCAGCAAACACAATTTGTAACAGTACTTTGCGTGCAAAAAGATGTGTATCGACCGTGAACTGGAATGCATCTAAATTATTTGTGAGTGAATAGTTTAAACTCAATCTGAGAACTTGTAACTGCTTCAGTGATTTCATATTCAGTGAGATTAATGACTTGAATATCATATTAGTCACTATTGTCAATATTACAGTTTAACGTGAGGAAAATGTTGTTCCATCAACATCTTCTTATAAGGATGTGGTTTTTGTGTTGGGTTGTATATCACAATGGGTAAAAAAAGAGAATGTAGAAAATGACATTGAACATTTCTGTTCCCACTGTTGGTGTTTGTTGGCCCTTCACTTGTTCCTACTGTTGGCGTTTATTGGCCGCTCACTTCTCTTCAATATCCCCCAAAGAATAATTCTTCCATGTAATATTACATGCTATACTATTTTGCATGCTTTTTGGCCTTTGGTGTTCACACACCTAAATCACATGCCCAAGGATAAAGTGCCTGAATCAGAGACTTGTCTCAATTTAACACTAGAGGAAAGAAGTTTTGAATCAGGATGATACCATTTCTTGGCTTACTTAGAAGAATGGTATCATTCTCATTCAAAACGTCTTTCTTTTACTGATGGCTAACATGGTACACACCGGCGTACCTACCGGGGATGCGACCCCCTCAGCCGCAGGGGGGCCCGGGGCTGCTCTGGGGCCCGCTCACTGTGCGTGGGGGAGCGCTGCTCTGGACCCCCCAGCAAGGTGCTCAGCCAGTTCATTCCCCGCAGCCCCGCTCCTGCAGCCTGCATAGTCTCCGGCAGGCAGAGCAGGGCTACGGCAAGATGGCCGCCGAAGAAGCCCTACACTGGAGACTATTTGTGTCTCTAGCACAGGGCTTCGGCAGCCATCTTGCCGTAGCCCTGCACTCTGCCTGTCAGCGCGGGAGATGTGCTGCAGGAGGACTCGGGGAGCTGCGAGCCAGATGCCGGGAGAGGAGAAGACTTCTGTCAGTTAAGTGAATTGTTTTTTTTCACAGGTGCATTTTTTTTTCTAGTGTCTGCTGCTTACATTGTGATTTTCTGGTGTCTGCTGCCCACATTGTGATTTTCTGGTGTCTGCTGCCCACATTACGATTTTCAGGTGTCTGCTGCCCACATTGCGATTTTCAGGTGCCTGCTGCTCACATTGCGATTTTCTGGTCACTGCTGCCCACATTGCGATTTTCTGGTGTCTGCTGCCCACATTGCGATTTTCTGGTGTCTGCTGCCCACATTGCGATTTTCAGGTGTCTGCTGCCCATATTATGATTTTCTGGTGTCTGCTGCCCACATTACGATTTTCAGGTGCCTGCTGCCCACATTGCGATTTTCTGGTGTCTGCTGCCCACATTACGATTTTCAGGTGTCTGCTGCCCACATTGCGATTTTCAGGTGTCTGCTGCCCACATTGCGATTTTCTGGTCACTGCTGCCCACATTACGATTTTCAGGTGTCTGCTGCCCACATTACAATTTTCTGGTCACTGCTGCCCTCATTGCGATTTTTTGGTCACTGCTGCCCACATTGCGATTTTCTGGTGTCTGCTGCCCACATTACGATTTTCAGGTGTCTGCTGCCCATATTATGATTTTCTGGTGTCTGCTGCCCACATTACGATTTTCAGGTGCCTGCTGCCCACATTACGATTTTCTGGTGTCTGCTGCCCACATTATGATTTTCTGGTGTCTGCTGCCCACATTGCGATTTTCTGGTGTCTGCTGCCCACATTATGATTTTCTGGTGTCTGCTGCCCACACTACCCACATTGCGATTTTCTGGTGACTGCTGCCCACATTAGGATTTTCTGGTCACTGCTGCCCACATTGCGATTTTCTGGTGAACTCTGCCCACATTACGATTTTCTGTCCCACATTACGATATTCTGGTGAACGCTGCCCACATTACGATTGTCTGGTGAATGCTGTCCACGTTACAATTTTCTGGTGACTGGTGCCCACATTACGATTTTCTGGTGACTGCTGCCCACATTACGATTTTCTGGTGAACTCTGCCCACATTACGATTTTCTAAAGGCCCACATTACGATTTTCTGGTGAACTCTGCCCACATTATGATTTTCTAAAGGCCCACATTACGATTTTCTGGTGAACTCTGCCCACATTACGATTTTCTGGCCCACATTACGATTGTCTGGTAAAATGCTGCCCACTTTAATTAATTTAATTAATTAAAAATGTAATTTTTAAATTAATTTACAGTGAAACGCTGCCCCATTACGATTATTTGGCACCTATGGGGGGGGGCCCCATCCAAATATTCGCAGGGGGGCCCAGTGATTTCTAGTTACGCCCCTGATGGTACAATACTACACTGCTTCTAAACAGTAAAGCTTCATGTTTAAATACTTTGTTCTTTCTGTGATCATTGCGCTGCCATCTGTCCTAAGCTAGTGTTTAAGCTGAGAGGCAGCTGAAAAGCGGCCACGAATCAATTGGTAGTACTGATTTTTGCTAGCAGGCACATAATTAGCACAAAATGAAGTCACAACTTTTCTCATTGATATTTAATGTTATTGAGTGATGAGATAAAATTAAGTTAGCAAAAATATTTAAAAAAAAACAAGACAAAACCTACATTTAAAGAGCAACGGTAGTGAAAATAATGTAATGGATAAAATTGCTTCCTTTTTCACAATATTCATTTATAGATGATTTAGTCAGTGTTTGCCCATTGCAAAATCTTTCCCCTCCCTGATTTACATTGTGAAATGTAGCCTGCAACAACTTTAGTCCTGTCACGTATTCTCTGTGGAATGTTTGTTTACTGAGAGCTGCACAGCCAGTACAAAATATACCTGGTCTCCCAGAATGCTCTTGGGGAGAGGATTATGCATAGCTAAACAGCCTAGGCTAAACATCACTGGAAGGGTAGGGCTCCATTCAGTATACAGCAATATATAGGGTATATGAAGTGTATCTGATGCTGAAAACAGGATAATTAACATAAAAGTGGGTATCCTGAATCATTCCACTATATGTCACTACCAGGGCCGGATTTACAGCTCAGGAGCCTGTAGGCACAGAAGTTCTAGTGCCCTAAGCCCCGCCCCTCAGCACAAGCCACACCCTTTTCTTAATAAATAAAACCACCGCCAGGACCAAAGTTGTATGTTTTACTGCCCAAGGCCTACTATCTCCAGCTATGTCCATTTATGGGAAAAGGGATAACATTAAGTACCAGGTTAGGGTTTCTGATAGCAAGATTAGAGTGACTAAATTGACAGTCAGGGACATGACTATGTACTCTGTAACGTGCTGCAGAAGACGTCAGTGCTATATAAATACATAATAATATGGTAGGACATTAGACTATGACTATGGTATGATTAGATTGTGAGCTCCTCTGAGGACAGTCAGTGACATGACTATGTACTCTGTAATGTGCTGCAGGAGGGGTCAGTGCTATATAAATACATAATAATATGGGAGGACATTAGACTGTGACTATGGTAGGATTAGATTGTGAGCTCCTCTGAGGACAGTCAGTGACATGGCTATGTACTCTGTAATGTGCTGCAGAAGATATCACAGCTATATGAATACATAATAATATGGTAGGACATTAGACTATGACTATGGTAGGATTAGAGTGTGAGCTCCTCTGAGGGAAGTCAGTGGCATGACTATGTACTCTGTAATGTGCTGCAGGAGATGTCAGTGCTATATAAATACATAATAATAATATGGTAGGACATTACACTATGCCTATGGCAGGATTAGAGTGTGAGCTCCTCTGAGGACAGTCAGTGACATGACTATGTACTCTGTAAAGTGCTGCAGAAGATGTCAGTGCTATATAAGACATAGAGAGATGTGAGAGCCATAAGTAAGGGAAATATAAGAGTGGATCAGGAAAGAGAGAGCGAGAGGGGGGAAATTGAAGATGTACGGGGGAGACAGACAATGCGGAAATAGAGCAAGAGGAGATCTCACCAGTTATATTAGTCAGGGACATGTTGAGAGAAAGCCTGCCACCATAACCCTCTGCCTGGAGATGCAAAGCCCATCAGAGAGAGGAAGCCACATGATGGGAGGGGGAGAGAGGGGAGACCAGGAAGCATGCATCCCACAAAATATCCTCTGATCTAACTTGTCCAGAGCTCACTCACACAGTGCCTGTTTCTGCCCCCACCTCCTCCTCACTACAGACATCAGCTAACAGAATCCAGCAGCATGTTACAATGTGCATCACTGAGCTCTGCAACACTGCACTGTCTGCACTATTAATTAATCATCCTGATCAGTATATAAGCTGATCAGAATAATTAATTAATAAAGGAAGGCAGTGGGTGTCACAGGAGTCAGTTTATGCACATGGTATCGGTCATACTCAACACACCTGCTGTAAATCAAAGTGCTGACCTGACGCTGTCCAACTTGTCCAGAGTGCCGCTGATGCTGCTGATAGCTGGAGCAGGAAGGTGAGTGAGGCCAGCAGGGCTGCAACTCCTGTCCATGTGCTGCCTGCTAGAGACAGGGCCGAGCAGCTCTGCCTCTTTCCTGCACAGGGCAATCTCCAGCTCGTGTTCGGAGCTATGCAGGCAGACTGTTCTCTAGGGAGCTAGACGCCAAGCCCTCCTGGGGCAGAAATCCATCCGTCCTCGTCGCTCCCAGGTTTACGCTCCTTAAGCACGTGCTTCAGGCTGTGTCATAGGAGGACCGGACCGGTGCGCCGGCAGAATAACGTAAGAGAGCACCAGCGGCACAGGAGAGGGAGCCGGGCTGACATTTTTGCCTACCTGTGGGTCTCTGCCACTCGATTCCTCCCCCACCTCCTCTTTATCCGCAGGCAGGGCAGGCTCACTTCGCAATTGCCGCCAGTAAGTGATGCCATGCCTACCTACGTGGTTCCTCAAACTCCCGGCTTCCAGCAGACGTACAATCGCGCCTCCCCCCACCGCCTATGCACGCAGCTGTTTGCAGCGCTGCGTGCAGGCATGGAAACGGCGGCCGGTGGGCGGGGAGAGCAGTGTAATTAATTGTGTGTGTGTGCGTGTGTTGCCACTCACCGCCCGGGCCTGCCCCTCACTGTAGTTGCGGCCGCGGCCACCCGCTGCAAATAAAGACGCGAGTGGCCGCTATTGTGTTTTAACACTTTTAAATTTAAAGGGGGCATGAAAGAAATGCCGCCTTTGACTAATTAGGCGCCTGTAGGCGTGCCTAGAGTGCCTTATGGTAAATCCGGCCCTGGTCACTACAGTGGCTCTTTAAGGCACTAAGGAAGTTTAATGAACTAACTATTTCTATATGAGGTATCTCTATTGTATGGATTCTTGAATATATATGGCATTGATTTTATAAACATCGTTGATGTAAGGCATTCATTTTTTTATTCATTTTCATTTTTTTTTACCATTGGCTTCATTAGTGAAAGTACACGTTTGCTGTAATTTGCCTATCATGCCATCTGTTTTCATTACTATAATTTATGCCACTGAGTACATTAAGAGTTATACAATTCTAAAGAATAGGGTGTTATTGAACAAAGTTATCAAAATTCTTATTAGCAATATATGGGCAGTAAACCTTAAAGAGGAATATAACCCAGCATTTCAACTTTGCTCTAAAACATTTTTTACAGCATATTATATGCAACCAGCATTTTTTTTTTTACTAGACCAGCATTGGAAGGGTTACACACAGAGCTTTAAAGTTCCATGGAGAAAAATGCAGACGCATCCGAAGTTTAGATAGATACATTTAAGTAAACACAATGTAACAAGTGAGGAATGTGACTCAGGGCTCGTTTCCACTTGTGCGGCGTGCGTCTGCGAGACGCACGCCGGCACTGGGCGGGTGGGCGGGATCGCAGGCGAATCCCATAAGCCGTGCCATGCACGGCTATGGGAATCACAGCCTCCGCTGCAAATTCTGTGGGGGGTTCTGGCCGAATCGTTACCGCAAGTGATTCGGCCGGTGGCGCCATTCTCCCCTATGGCAGAGTTTCCCCGTGCGATTCATGTGCGGGGAAACTGCGGAATCGCAGCGGTTTCCGCGATAGTGGAAACGGGCCCTTACTCTCTCTGACTGTGCAGGAGCTGGAGCACAGCCAGAGAGTGTATAACATTCCCCCCCTGTTACATTGTGTTTACTTAAATGTATCTATCTAAACTTCGGATGCGTCTCCATTTCTCTCCAGGGAACTTTAAAGCTCTATGTGTAACCCTTCCAATACTGGTCTAGTAAAAAAAAAATGCTGGTTGCATATAATATGCTGTAAATAATGTTTTAGAGCAAAGTTGAAATGCTGGGTTATATTCCGCTTTAAACAAAAGATAATACACTAGCTCGGAATATACAAGTACATTTAATTTCTGGTTCCTTAATTAATTGCTTGCCGACCACGTCACGCCGATGGGCGTGCCCACAGCGGCAGCCCCAGGACAGCCTAACGCCGATCGACGTAAGGTCCTTGGGGCGGGTATGGCAGGAGATGGTGCGTGCTGATTTGCGCGCATCTCTGCATTAATGACGTAGCCCTGCTCCACCTTCAGTCTCCCAACGGCGATCGGCGCTAGGCTACGGTTAGATAGTGTCTAATTACCATGTACAGCATTGCGATCTAAGGCAGCGCTGTACTTGGGATAGCCGTGTGACACAGCTGTCCCCTCCAGAGGCAGAGAAGTGATTGGCTATCATAGGCTGAAGCCTATGATAGAAAGCTCTGTTGGTGGGGAGAAAAGGGGGGGGGGCATCGCTTGTGTGCTGAGTTGTGCGGCCCTGCAGGAAGGCCTTAAAGAGAAACTCCGACCAAGAATTGAACTTTATCCCAATCAATAGCTGATACCCCCTTTTACATGAGAAATCTATTCCTTTTCACAAACAGACCATCAGGAGGCGCTGTATGACTGATATTGTGGTGAAACCCCTCCCACAAGAAACTCTTGAGTACGTACTCCAGGCAGTTTCCTGTCTGTGAACCTTGCTGCATTGTGGAAAATAGCTGTTTACAGCTGTTTCCAACTGTCAAAAAACCATGCAGCAGCTACATCACCTGCCAACAGTAAAAATGTCACCATGTAATAAATGTCAGAATGTAAATCAGAGATTTAAAAGATTTTACAATAGGCAAACACTGACTAAATCATGTATACATAATTATTGTAAAAATTAAGCACTTTTTTATTACATTATTTTCACTGGAGTTCCTCTTTAAAGCTGCAGTGACCCAATTTCAGAAAAATGGCTTGGTCTTTAGGGGGGTTTAAAATTGCGGTCCTCAAGTGGTTAAAGGATACCTGAGGTGAAAATAAACTCATGAAATAAACAATTGTATCCGTCCTCCTTCTCCTAAAAATGATTTTTTTTAAAGATATTCCACCGTTTTATTTTATATGTAAATCTACTTTTTAAGTTTTTACTGTTTTATTGTTTTTGCTCAATGACACATTCATTGTAGTATGCCAGAGGTTAAATCTTGGAACTATTGATCCTTTTTATCTCTTTCCTGCTCTCAGAAGCCATTTTCTGCTAGGAAAGTGTTTTACATTTCTAATTTCTTTTCAGTGAGGGTCACACTGTAGTCTGACACAGAGTCCTGACTCAGACAGGAACTGCCACTTACATACATTATGTTTAACTCTTTCAGGCAGTCACATGTCACCTTGGGTATCCTTTAACCTGCACCATTTCTGCATTAAGACCCATTTCACACCCTTTGATTGTACCCACTTAAGTCCTGTATTCTTAGTGCAGTGGTGCAGATGTACCTTTAAAATGGACCTAAAGTCAGAACTTACTCTCTGCTCCAAACGATAATCAATGGCATAGTAATCTTTAAAGAAAAACATTCCTTCGGTATAACTTATAGAACTCCAACAGAGATCCTGCAGTGTTTACTTCCTGGTTTTATGGGAGCATAGAAATGGTTAACCTTACATATTAGCTCAGCACAGTGAGCACAGTTTACACACAGCTGACAGACCTGATTTACACTTGCTGATAACTTGCAGATAAGGGAGTGTTACACAGGCTGTTCTCTGTAAACACACACAAGGTGAATTTATCAACAACTGTAAGCATTTTCCTTGCTGCAATGCAAGAGTTTAGGTCCGCTTTAACACACTGCAGATTGGCCGAGTTGAGGACACCCGTGAGTTGGTGTTTACATACATGTAAGTTTGTGTATTTGTTATGTCACTGCTTTGCAACCACCTCTCATAAGCTACCATTGATATCTGTCACAGTATGTTTTTGCCTCACCTGTGAACTTGTTTGCATTATAGATGCAGCACACTAATCCATGCAACTGTAAATTGTATTAACAATTTTAAAACAAAGTTTTCACCATATTGGCTTCTTTGAGCCTTAACAATAAAATCACATTTCAATAGGGTGGACAAATGACAACAAACGAAACAATGTGTTTCCATGAATCGGCTGAAACACTTTTTTGGACTAACAAATATTAGGTTCTCCCTGGAACTTTATCATTATTTTTATTACTTTTAGTAGTTCATTTTAGACTAAAACTGTGGTCTGTTTTGTTCTGAACAATTATGCTTTGTTTGACTTTACACAGTTCTACTACTACAGTTTTTACTGAACTTAAATGCTCCTCTGATGAAGTGGTCCACAAAATCTACGTCAGACTTAAGGCTTCTTGCACACCAAGACGTTGTGTTAGGTGGCACGTTAAGGTCGCATAACGTGCACCTAACACAACGTATGGTGCTGCAAAAGCCGACGGTAGAGTGAGCCGCGTTAGGCTGCTCGATGCCCATAATATCTCCCAGAGTGGCGCTGATTGGCCAGCGGGACCACGTGATGCGGAGCGAGACACTCCGCATCACGTGGTCCCGCCGGCCAATCAGCGCCCGCCAGTGCAGTGAATATTAAGTAGCCATGTGCGCGGCTACTGTAGCTGGCTCTCCCCGCCTCCTCCGCCCCCCACTGCGCATGTGCAAACAGTCTAACGCGGCTATAGCCGCTCCAACGCCGTAGCATGCTGCACTTTGCACAGAACGTGCAGCGTTACATGTAACGCAACGTGGGCTGTGTGAACAGCCCACTTGTGTTACATTGCTGTGCGTTGGGGGAGCGTTACAGGCGCACTAACGTGCGCCTGTAACGTCTTGGTGTGCAAGCAGCCTTAAAGGAACCTTAACTGAGAGGCATATGGATGTTTCCTTTTAAAGAATACCAGTTGCTTGTCAGTCCTGCTGATCTTTTTGGCTGCAGTAGTGGCTGAATCACACACACCTGAAACCAGCATGCAGCTAATCCAGCCTGACTAATTTCAGTCAGATCATCTGATCTGCATGCTTGAGGCTGTGGCTAAAAGTATTAGAGACACAGCATCAGCAGGAGAGTCAGGCAACTGGTATTATTTTAAAATGAAAAATCCATATCCTTCTCAGTTTAGGTTCCCTTTAACTCTCAACAGATACAATGTATTGAACAGGATTATGTTGTGGATGTTACATGTTTAAGTCATATTGCTAATAACAAGTATTAGGCCTTTATCCAGTTATTTATGGTCTTTCTCGCTTTCAACAGTCTGACTGGCAGTTCGCTTCTACCTTATTCTTAAAACATTTAGCATACAGCATACAGACTATTATTTGCTTTTTATTCTCTACCTAAAAAAATATTTGCTTTTTTTTTATTCTCTACCTAAAAAAATCCTATGTTTCTGGGCCTTGCTGGTCTCCTTCATCAGGACTTATGTGTGCTGTGACAATCTTTAGAGAAAAGTACCATTCAAATTCCAAAAATGTTGAATTATAATTTTTTTCTTTGAGCAGCTGACAAATTATACATAAAGGTCTAAAGCCTCATCTACATGGATAGATGAGGCTCCGATCCGGCGGCTCGATTAGCCGCCGGATCGCCTCTTCCGCGTCCCCGCGCGTGCCCACCACGTCCCCGCTCGCCGCGCTTGCGCCGGATTCGATTCCCCGCTCGTCCCTGCCGGCGCCGCTTATCTTCCGCTCGATTCCCTGCCACTGTCCCCTCGCGGGGAGCGAGCAGGGAATCGGCGGTGGGGAGATCCGTCCTATCGGATCTTATCAATCGAGCCGCATCAGCGGCTCGATTGATAAGGAGCATCGCCGCCGCATCTACGCGTGTAAATGCGGCTTTAGGGTTCCTTGCCACTAGCGGTGATTCCCTCTGTGGTTCGGGCGGGGAAACGCAGGCTATTGGAAACAATAGGCTGCCATCCAATTTTCATGTGGGGGCAAAAAAATCGACATGCAGCAAAAAAAAACGGGTCATGCATGCAAATCCCTATAACCGTACATGACGGCTAGAGGGATTCGGAAGCAATTTACCATCACGGCAATTGTTGGTGTGCCTCTCTCACAGGCTGAAGTGGAAACCGGGCCCACAGTCATTCAGTTTTTCACTGCAAAAAAATATTTTTGCTATAGCAACCAGTTAGCTTGTCCCTTTCAGGTTACTATGGCAGATTAAAACATTTATTGTGTTGATTAAGTTTCGCTTTTGCTCTCTGTCATCTATTAGGGTGATTGCTTGCTAGCAATGTGTCACTGGCAATGGCCATGTGACCTAGCCATGTGACCTAGCCCTAACAATGCAGTCACATTCATAATGAACTAAAGTATTCTGTATATTTGAGGATAGAGCTTAAGGGGCACTATGTCCAAAACGGTAATATTTAAAATACATAGATAAATACAGTACATAGCAGTACATTTGTTATCATAACCAGCATAGCACAACATGGTATATGCAGCAGCAAGCTTGTTGGAGTGGAGAGGAGTGTGCATTTTTCTCTTGCTGTACTATGGCAAACTCCACTGCGGCTGGAAGATCAGGACGTCAGCCTGTCAGCTGGCTTTTTGGAAATTGGAATAGCCAGTTAACTGTACTGGCAAAGCCTTCAATGTACACATAGCAGCAATGTGTAACGAGGGGGGGTCCTAAAACGCGTAAATAAGAGGAAGTTGGCATCATGCCTGTACCTGGATATTTGGAGCTGGAATACATTAAGCTTCAGTGGCAGAGAACACCACCTCAGAGACAGCATGATATTGGCTTGTGAATTTAAATTAATTCTCCCATTGAGTCCTAAGGGAGAAATGCGCTTTACAAATATTATTGTATTGTATTATTAATTTGCAATGTACAGCCTAAACATTTCGAACTCCCTCCTTGGCAGAAATTAGCATGAAGATGGCCAGTTTTGCTCCCAAGTACACCCACAAGCTGGTCACAGACAAGAAAACTTTAGTGTGCAGATAGTAGGCCAGCTAACCATTATGGCTAGCCTACTATCTGCAGACTAGACATTGCAGAGCAAAGTCAATAGAAACAGAGGATTACCTCCTATTGGCCTTGTTTCAGCTGATCAACTTCAGCTTAAGATGAGGTGATGCAGCACTGAATGATTGAGCTTCTCCATTTACTGCCAGGCAACATTGCCATAGAAACAAAGTGTTAAAACGACACTTCGCTGAAAGAATCTGTCTCCATGGACCAAAAAAAAGATCTTTTGTTCAGCAAACTAAACATTTTTGTAGCAGTCAGTCAGCCACAGTGACGATATTGGTAATTTGGGCTAACCACAGTATCAAATATATGGACAAAACGTTGTGCTCCATAGATCAGTAGGGCAGGTGATTGCTATTGAGATTTACAAAGGAAAGTGTTTATATGGAAGTTGTGCTGTTGTCTTCAAAATTAGCTCAAGTGTCCTCAAGTGTCTTTTGCAGCTGCTAACTCTGAAATATACAGTGGTTTTTAGTGTTCAAACTGTTGTGATTATACAAAAACAGTACATTTTATAACCCTGCACCATGTTGATCTTTGTAGACTAATGACAGCATCCTCAGCACAGGGGCCTGTCCTTTGCTGTTTGTGCTTTGTTAGAATGCTGACCCTCCTGACTCATCAAACACCACAGACACCTCTGGTGCTGATGAGGCAAGAGTGGCACTGGACATGCTCGGGCTGCCATCTTTCCACACAACCCCTGAAGAGGTTTTTTTTCTGACAAGTCCTGCCCTGGGTGCAGGACATTTTTAAGGACATTTTCAAATAAGTGATTGACTATTTTTATTTGTTACAAAACAGAAATGAGAAATACACTGGAGAATATGTAACACTGGTTATTTATTTTGCAAAAAAAAGTGAAAAAGGAAAAAGAAAAAAAAAAGGAAAAGAAGCTTCTGAGTATTACATTGAAAAAGACTTTCTGTATTAAAAGATGCATTACGGCCTGGCCTGCCATTTTAGTTTTCTTCAGACTGGAGCAGTGCGGTATTAAAGAAGCATCAGTGGAGCAGTGTGAACAATAAAGTTGCTTTTGTTTCATGGTAACAGGCACTAGAAGTGAAATTTGGCTCGGCATGCATAGGCCTATCATAAGAAGCAGTTTCCCTAATTTTAGGAAGCAAGGCCGCTAATCTTGGATGTCTGTGTGAAGTGTGTATAAATAAGATGAGACTGTGTAAAGCACATCCATTTATTATGTAAATTTCTCCCTGTCCAGCTTCTTGTGTAACCCCTGTCACTCAGTGTCCTCCCGAGAACACAGTACCCCCAAATACAGTGTATGACTCCTCTGCCAAGGGCTCAATTCCTCAGGGTACGTGAGGCCTGCAGCACACTATGTAGCTCTTACATGGCGTTGCCCAGAGTGCCTTGCAGGCTTCTTTACCCCTGAAGGCTGAAGATACTACAATTTCTACTGGCAAAAGGGAAATAAAGATTCTGAACAGTTCATTTTTTGTGTTTCATTTTTCTGTGCTATAAAACTGTGGTAAATCTAGTGATTCATTCTCCTCAGGAAATCTGATATTATAAACAGTCAAAAGCACTCCGAATAAATCTAAAAAAGGCAAATATACAGCAAAGAAGAATTGTTCCCACACATGGCTCGTTCACAGTGGCATGTTATGGAGCAACGTTAAGGTGGCCATACACTTATAGATTTGAAAGCAGATTCGACCATCAGATAGATTTCTGTCAGACGCCTGTCAAGTCGAATCTGACAGAAATCTATCTCATGTGTGCCACACACTAGGAACAGATCTCCAATAGATTTCAGACTGAAATCTATTGAAAATTGATCTAAATCTAGATCCAATGCAACTCTATGGGCCATCTATCTGCTGCCAGCAGTGGATCGACCTAGATTTTCCATCCTGTCAGATAGATCAAATCAATCGAAATCGATCGCAAATCGATCGATTTGTTGATTTGAAAGAATCGATTTCTGATCAATCTGTTTTATAGAATCGATTGATCGATCGATGGCTAAAATCGACCAGTGTATGGGCCCCTTTAGGGAGGCATTGCAACGCGGAACGACGCACTGCAATGATAAGATATGCAATGTTCACAGTGCGATGTTAGCGTTGCGGTGTAACGTGTTACGTTATGGTAACGCACTGCTGCAGTGAGTTACTGCAAAGCACACACGTTCACAGGTGCAAGGAAGCATACTTTTCATTGTCTGTTTGCTTCACTGCACCTCATTGTATGCGACGTAACGCGTGGTACAGCTTTTTTGTTCCATGGGGTTGTGTCCCTGTTAAAACAGGAACACATCACAACATTCCACTATGAACCTAGCCTAAAGATCCATACACATGCTCTACAACAGTCGCCACAAACAAACAACGGCGACAAAGATAAACAAGTCTTTCCAACAAAATTGTCCTCACACCGATATTGCAAATTACCAACTAAATACTGCACATGGAAGCCACATTACGCACAACATGCAAGCATTCTGTACAATAATGTCACTTAAACGACATTGTACACACGTGGCCAACTTCAGGATATTTGCCCAACAGTCATCTGAGTTGATCCGCCAAATGGATCAGGCAAAATGCTCAATATCGGTCACTAGTCATCGATGTTTGGCTACGTTTTTTAACATAATTGTTGTCCAATTAGGTGAAATCTGATGTTTCAAACGATTTTTGTTGAGCGTATGCACATAGCTTACAAGTGTATGTGGTGGCCACGCATTATTCCACAATCCACGGCCACCTGTGGTGTTGTGTATTGTAACACTGAACCCATTCAATTAGATTGAGTATAGCAGCACCCACATACAGATAGAACAACATGCAGCAATACATCGCTATCTATGCAATGTCTGATCTTCTTGCATATCAGAAAATACGTACGGCACAGTGCACCCAACTGCTCTGCATATGACTGATCTAGCCATTACTGTACATCCAGGAAATGAAAGTTAAAGGAAAACTCCAACATTCCTTAATACAGTAAACAAAGAGAGACCAATGTCCGGCACTAATGAATAAAATGGCCATCAAGCAAATAAGTGCCCTGCACCCACCACTTCACCATCTGCCAGGTTTGTGTACCCTTTACACCATCCAGCAGTGGCTGGATGGTGTAATGGTTAAGGGCTCTGCCTCTGACACAGGAGACCAGGGTTCGAATCTCGGCTCTGCCTGTTCAGTAAGCCAGCACCTATTCAGTAGGAGACCTTAGGCAAGTCTCCCTAACACTGCTACTGCCTATAGAGCGCGTCCTAGTGGCTGCAGCTCTGGAGCTTTGAGTCCGCTAGGAGGAAAGCGCGATATAAATGTTATTTGTCTTGTCTTGTTCACTGGTTCATGTATACAACAGAGATGTCGGCACAGAAACCAAATAAATGCCACAGCAGTGCTGGCCACTTGTCTCTCTTTGTTTGCATATTGACTAAAAGTCTGGTCTAGAGCACGCATGATGGGCGACTGGTGGATGTAGCCGCAATTTGGGGACCCGAGCTTCATTTTGCCGGTACATTTCACATCTACCACTTTGTATCACTTAATATACAGATTGCCCAGCAAGCTAATGGTGAAACAGAACTCATAGAAGTGTGTAAGGACCAAAAAGCTGTCTTGCTAAAAATGATAAGCAAAACAGAAATTTGTAAACTTAAAACAGAAGGTATTTGAAATTATTCAGGTTGGAGTGATCATATAGGTCTCCCACAATGAATCAATTAGTGTGGCTCTGTACAATTAAAAAGCTGACACATCATTGCTTTCCAGCAGTTTTGAAGGTGTGTTTAGCTTACAAGTACAACAAAGGGACAATTTGCATATAACACAGGGCGTTAGTTTGTTTTAGTAGTTCAGCATCTTAGCACACTGTATTACTGATATTGAACATATTGATAATATCTTCAGCATCTTCTATACTGACACTAAAATGGAAGGTTGATTGACCTGCAGTATTGAGGAACATACAGGTAATCTTAGTTTGGCTAACTTATTATTATTTACATAGCGCTGACATCTTCCGAGGTGCTTTTACAGAGTACATAGTCATGTCTTCAACTGCACCTCAGAGGAGCTCACAATCTAATCCTACCATAGTCATTAATGTCCTACCACATTATGTATTTATACTGCACTGACATCTCCTGCAGCACTATGTACTAGAGTACATACTCATGTCACTGACTGTCCTCAGAGGAGCTCACAATCTAATCCCCACCATAGTCATAGTCTGATGTCCTACCATATTAATATTGTTTTTGTATAGCACTGACATCTTCTGCAGCACATTAGAGTACATAGTCATGTCACTGACTGTCCTCAGAGGAGCTCACACTCTAATCCTACAATAGTCATAGTCTAATGTTCTACCATATTTTTATTATGTATTTATATAGCACTGACATCTTCTGCAGCACTTTACAGAGTACATAGTCATGTCACTGACTGTCCTCAGAGGAGCTCACAATCTAATCCTACCATAGTCATAGTCTAATGTCCTACCATATGATTATTATTATGAAGTGTGATGATTTGCTCAGCTGCCTGTGCAGGCAGGCAGCTTTTTGGCCATTGTGTAGGTTTGCATGCTGCAGGACTCTGGAAAGAAGAGCTTCTGTCAGTTTTGCAGCTTGTGTTTGCTGAGGAATTTGCATACGTTGTCATGCAAATTGCCTGGCCACATTCATTGGAGGCGTGTAGTATAAGTACTATGTGTGTCCCACAATGCTTTGCTGTTCATAAGGAGTCTTCCTGTGAAACACTCTGGAGAGTGTCAGCCATGCTCTTGGTTTGAAGATCAGCTTAGAGTAATTCCTGGAAACTGTGCTAGGCAGATTCCATAGTGCAGTTAGGATTGTTTATCTGTTTGTTTGTTCTGTTGCTGTTGTCCTGTCCCAGCGGTGGTCGACAGGAAATGGTTCTGATCTCTGTTCTTGGAGTATAGCTGGTGCAGCGGTTGCTACCAGCTATCTCTTCTTTTCTGTCTCCAGGGATCGCGCTAGCCACTTTTCGCTAGCGCTGTGGATCCTTCTGTTCTGTCTCCTGGGATCGCGCTAGCCACTTTCCGCTAGTGCTGTGGATCCTTCTGTTCTGCTACTCTGTACCTGGATCGCGCTAGCCACTTTTCGCTAGTGCTGTGGATCCTATCTCTCGCTTGTCCCTGTTTTCGTGTGTCTGTCTTGTCTGCTACGACCGCTTGCTGGAGGCTTGGTGAGGTAACCGTTAAGCAAGCGTTCGCGTCCTCTGTTTCATGTTTGTCTGTCGATGGTTAGTTAGGCGTGCTTGTCTCTATTGTGCTTATCACGTGAAGACCGCGCATAACCGCGTGCACTGTTGCGAATGAGTGCGGTGTTCGCGATTAGCTAGCATTTGTTATTTTCCGTATCTCCTCATTGTATTATTTGCTGTGCCTTTGCTAACCTCGTATTCTGTTCTGATCTGCCTTGTGTCTTGTCTGGCGATCGCACCTCTCGCAATCGCGTTCCTATTTCATATCTGCTGTTGTGTGTGCGCGGTCGCGGGGTGGCGACTGGATTGGCGCACACACATACAACCTGTCCCTTTGCTCGTTCTCATTCGCAATCGCCTCTCTCATGCGATTGCGTTCTGCGCTTCGTACAATTCCTGTCTGGCATTTGTGGAGGTACAGAGGATTGGTTCCTCTGCACTCCCCAGCGCCATCTGCCGACAGGAATTTCCCTCTACAGGTGCGTAGCACCTTTTGCTGGGTGCCTGCAATTACACGCTTGTGGAGGATTTCCGCTGTGTCAGCGCACGCGTTGTGCGCTGATCACGGAGAACGTTCCACAATCTTTACATGAAGTATTTATATAGCACTGACATCTTCTGCAGCACTTTACAGAGTACATAGTCATGTCACTGACTGTCCTCAGAGGAGCTCACACTCTAATCATCCTACCATAGTCATAGTGTAATATTATTATTATATATTTATATAGCACTGACATCTTCTGCAGCACTTTACAGAGTACATAGTCATGTCACTGACTGTCCTCAGAGGAGCTCACAATTGAATCCTACCATAGTCTAATGTCCTACAGCTTCTGCCTCATTTTATAGAGTACATATAGAAAATTGAAAATACTGCTCTAACCAGTCTAATGGCCGTTCCCAATGCAGTAAGTGAAAAAGGAAGATCCGCACATTGCCCAATGAAAACCTTTGTTTGGTGCACATATCCAAAGTGAAAAACTGGACATGTAGCCAGAAAGCATAGTGTCCGTTTTTTCATGTTTGATACGTCCACAAATAATGTTTTTCATCGAGGAACATGCAGATCTTCCTTTTTCACTTTGCAGTACAGTTATGTCACTAACTGTCCCTCGGAGGAGCTCACAATCTAATCCCTTCCATAACTATGTGTCAATCATAATCTAGGGCCAATTTAGGGGGTGGCCAATAAACTTATTTGTATGGTTTTGGGATGTGAGAAGAAACTTGAGTGTCTGCAAGAAACACATGCAGACACGGGGATAACATACAAACGCTGTTCAGATAGTGTCGCCGCAAAGCAAGATTGCAATCCACTACAGCTACGCCACCATGCTGCCCTTACTGGCTGTGGCTGGGCTCTGCTTTCTGTCTGTCTCCTGCGTGCTGGGCTGGCTTTTCGGATCCCTGCAAACACTCCCAGTGGGTTCCAGGTCTGACAGAGGGCACATTCACACTTGCATTCCATTCACACTTGTGAATTGAATTGTGAACTGCATTTTGATTCAATGACTGAGAATCACAATTTCTCCAAAAATGCTACATGCTGATGCAGACAGTGCATTGGCGATTTCGGAAAATTGCAAGTTCTGTAATGTGAATGATCCCATAGGGTTACATTATACACAGCAATTTGCTGATCGCTGGTGATCAGCAAAATCCCTCACAAAAGTATCCCAGTGTGTATGAGCCCTGAGCTTCCTGGACAGCTGTCAGTGTGAGCCTGTAGTGACTGTGTGACTCACTGTCTCTTTACCTGGCTGGGCAGCTTCACACTTAGTTTAGGCTGAAATATTGGGCTGGCTCAGGGCAGCTGCTGCTGATCCTTTCTCCACAGGACTCTGCTGCTGGACTGGCTCAGCTTCCTGGAATGCACACAGCCAGGGTGCTCTCCCCTGAACTCTCCTCTCTCCCCCATGCTGAAACTCCATACACTCACACACAGCCTCGGCCACGCTCAGCTATAGTCAGACAGCACTGAATCTGCAGGGATGGGGCACACAGACACGCTGCTCACAGAGGAAACACAGATCGGCTCCTCCTCTTTCCCCAGGAGCCTGCCTGTCAGAAGAAAACAGCCTGGGGATGGGAAAATGCTCGCTCCTGATTGGCTAGCAGTGACCCACAGGAAAGCCAAGCTAAGAAAAAAGCTGGGAGGTCTCGTCTCTGTTCTGCTACGAGAATTTCCGGCAAATGACATGCAAATGACGTGCCGGTAAAGGCGCCGGCTTTGTAGGAGAATTAACGGCTGGGCCGGCCAGATACCGGCTGGGTGGCAACCCTATACACAAAGCTGCTGTGGCCTTCCTGATGAGTGCTGCTGTGCACAGAGGTCTGTCTCCATCTCTGGAACAAAAAGAAGAGAGGAGCGCTCTCTGGTGTATTAACTTTTTAATTGTACTGCTAACCGCAAGGCAATAAAATCACACTTACAATGTGCATATAAAATCAGAGCTTGTCACATAGCTATAGTACGTCACCGCGTTCTGATGTAACCTCAACCGCTTGGCTTGCCTCCGCACTATGGCCAGTACTGCGGGGAATCCTGGGATTAAGAAGCGCGCAAGCCAAGCGGTTGAGGTTACATCAGAACGCGGTGACGTACTATAGCTATGTGACAAGCTCTGATTTTATATGCACATTGTAAGTGTGATTTTATTGCCTTGCGGTTAGCAGTACAATTAAAAAGTTAATACACCAGAGAGCGCTCCTCTCTTCTTTTTGTTCCTGTGTTTTACCAGCTTTTGTACTTTGATCCCTGAGTATCTATTGGAGCAGCACTCATTGGTGACGAGTGGAGACAGTGACTGATTGAGCGCAGTGGAATTGTGCATTTTGTTCGTTTTGGAGAAAAACTGTCTCCATCTCTGCCTGAGCCCTGGGGTTTCTGACGTGTCGTATGTCTGCCCCAGCGGCGTGGTGAGACCTCCGTGCAGCACTTGTTCCTCTATGCTGCTGCCTGCTCTGATCAGCTGATCGCTACTAACGTTCCGCATTAGCAGGGCCGGCCCTAGACCTAGGCAAAATTAGAAAAAAAATCGCTCCCCCCCCCCCCGTGGGTGGGGGGGGGGGGGGTGGTGCCGCCGAGCTGGAGGGGTAGCTAGCAGAAAGGGGGTATTGGGCCTAGCGGCGGGGAGGGGGGTCGGACCCCCCCCTCCCTCGCCTGGGTCCCCCGATCTGCGCTCCTTCTCCAGCGTAAAGTACCAGCCAACCTGCATATGAGAAGAGGCAACGGGCGGGGGAATCACTCACCTTCCGCGTTCCATCGTGCGCTCCACCGACGTCACTTCCTGCAAGGCCGTCCACTTACAATACAGTGGGCGGCGTTGCCGGAAGTGACGTCAGTGGAGCACGCGATGGAACGCGGAAGGTGAGTGATTCCCCCGCCCGTTGCCTATTCTCATATGCACGCTGGCTGGTACTTTACGCTGGAGGAGGAGCGCAGATCGGGGGACCCAGGCGAGGGAGGGGGGGGTCCGACCCCCCTCCCCGCCGCTAGGCCCAATACCCCCTTTCTGCCCGCTACCCCTCCAGCTCGGCGGGCGGCCCCAGCGTCCATGGACGGGCGGGTGCCGCCCCCCAGATCTGCCGCCTGAGGCAAATGTTTCACCCCGCCTCATGAGCGGGTCGGCCCTGCGCATTAGCCGCCGCAAACAGTCTTGTATTCAGTCCTCCGGCAACTACAGATGACGTCGGTGACATCTCTGTATTGCCAATCAGAGCAGTGCAGAGGCGTGGCTGGGGAAACTTGAGGGGCAGAGAGAGCAGCCAATCAGGCTGCACTACTACATAAAGGGGAGGAATATGAAATGAAGGGGAGGCACAGAGAGTAGAAGAGGAAAACAAAAAGCCGCCCAGCATTCACTGCTTCTTCGTACGAATTAGGAGCTGGGAGGCAATGATTTGTAAATCATATTAATGTATAAATGTGAATGCTTTTTTAATGTGCCAGTGCCTTTTTAGCATGTTTTTTAGGCTTGATTAAAGAGGGATATAGAAAACTATTTTTTAAATTTACGCCTAACAGTTACTCTTTAATGTCTAACACTAATCTCACTCTCTACCTCTAACACTAATCTCCCTTTCCACTTCTAACCTCTCTTCTCCAATATCTACCACCAGCCTCCCTCATTATTGTTCCTGACATTAACCTTTCTGCCCACTGCCTTCTCAGGGCTCGGCTATGTTATACCTAGTGCCCCACAGCCAAACATTTACATTACAGTCTTTGAGGGTGCCAAGTAACGACAGGTCCCCATACACCAAAAACATCAGCTTCAGCAACAGGCTAGTCCTTTTTGCCAAAATTAAATTGCAGAAAATCAAAATGGTAATTAGTGTGTATGGGCCTGCCTCACTTTCCTGAAGACTGTCCTCTCCTTTTTATCCTGTTGGAGCTTCTGAAATCACATGAATGCCTACTGCAAGAGATAGCAAAGCAAGGTGAAGAAAGGTATTGCTATATGGGGTTGGGAAGAATATGGTACTACTGGGTGAGCATGGCTATACAGGAGAAGACTGGTACTACTGCTGCTATATGTGGGGGACATGGCTTCACTGGGGTGACATGTTTATTGCTATGAAGTTGGGAGAAACGGTCCCATGGTGGCCATACTTGTTGTGGGTGCGAGGGGCCATGTGTAACTGTACCTTTATTGGTAAGATTGCAACAGCAGCTTTACACATACTGTACATATTACAAAGACATATTTTTAGATCCATAAGGCAAATTCCCCCCAGATCAGCTTCACTAAGGGGATGCAAACCTATGTCTTGCCAGCAGAGGGGGTGACAGCGTGGAAAGTGGAGGAAGGCTTGTCTATGCTTTATATACTCCCCCCCCCCCCCCCCCTCCTGCTCTTCTCCCTCCAGGCTGTGCCATGCTGAGCCGATACTGAAGTTCAGAAGAGAGAAGAACTTTGAGCAACTCCCCCCTCCTTCCCAGGACAATCTGGACGCAGGAGGAGAGGGACGTGTGGAGCTGGTAGGTGTGTGTCTGTGTGCATATGCATAAGGTAGGTGAGTATCTGTGTACATATGTATAAGGGAGGTGTGTGTCTGTGTGCAAATGTATAAGGTAGGTGAATATCTGTGTACATATGTATAAGATAGGTGTGTGTCTGTGTGTGTATGTATAAGGTAGGTGAATATCTGTGTACATATGTATAAGGGAGGTGTGTGTCTGTGTGCATTTGTATAAGGTAGGGATGTGTCTGTGTGTGTATGTATAAGGTAGGTGAATATCTGTGTGCATATGTATAAGGGAGGTGTGTGTCTGTGTGCATATGCATAAGGTAGGTGTGAGTCTGTGTGCAAATGTATAAGGCAGATGAATATCTGTGTGCATATGTATAAGGAAGGTGTGTGTCTGTGTGCATATGTATAAGGTAGGTGTGTGTCTGTGTGCAAATGTATAAGGTAGGTGTGTGTCTGTGTGCAAATGTATAAGGTAGGTGAATATCTGTGTGCATATGTATAAGGGAGGTGTGTGTCTGTGTGCATATGTATAAGGGAGGTGTGTGTCTGTGTGCATATGTATAAGGTAGGTGTGTGTCTGTGTGCAAATGTATAAGGTAGGTGAACATCTGTGTGCATATGTATAAGGGAGGTGTGTGTCTGTGTGCATATATATATATAAGGTAGGTGAGTATCTGTGTGCATATATATAAGGTAGGTGAGAATCTGTGTGCAAATGTATAAGGAAGGTGAGTATCTGTGTACATATGTACTGTATAAGGTAGGTGTGTGTCTGTGTGCATATGTATAAGGTAGGTGTGTTTCTGTGTGCAAATGTATAAGGTAGGTGAATATCTGTGTGCATATGTATAAGGGAGGTGTGTGTCTGTGTGCATATGTATAAGGTAGGTGTGAGTCTGTGTGCAAATGTATAAGGTAGGTGAATATCTGTGTACATATGTATAAGGGAGGTGTGTGTCTGTGTGCATATGTATAAGGTAGGTATGTGTCTGTGTGCACATGTATAAGGTAGGTGAACATCTGTGTGCATATGTATAAGGGAGGTGTGTGTCTGTGTGCATATGTATAAGGTAGGTGTGTGTCTGTGTGCAAATGTATAAGGTAGGTGAATATCTGTGTGCATATGTATAAGGGAGGTGTGTGTCTGTGTGCATATGTATAAGGTAGGTGTGAGTCTGTGTGCAAATGTATAAGGTAGGTGAATATCTGTGTACATATGTATAAGGGAGGTGTGTGTCTGTGTGCATATGTATAAGGTAGGTGTGTGTCTGTGCGCAAATGTATAAGGTAGGTGAATATCTGTGTGCATATGTATAAGGTAGGTGTGTGTCTGTGTGCATATGTATAAGGTAGGTGTGTGTCTGTGCGCAAATGTATAAGGTAGGTGAATATCTGTGTGCATATGTATAAGGTAGGTGTGTGTCTGTGTGCATATGTATAAGGTAGGTGTGTGTCTGTATGCATATGTATAAGGTAGGTGTGTGTCTGTGTGCATATGTATAAGGTAGGTGTGTGTCTGTGTGCATATGTATAAGGTAGGTGTGTGTCTGTGTGCATATGTATAAGGTAGGTGTGTGTCTGTGTGCATATGTATAAGGTAGGTGAGTATCTGTGTACATATGTACTGTATAAGGTAGGTGTGTGTCTGTATGCATATGTATAAGGGAGGTGTGTGTCTGTGTGCATTTGTATAAGGTAGGGATGTGTCTGTGTGTGTATGTATAAGGTAGGTGAATATCTGTGTACATATGTATAAGGGAGGTGTGTGTCTGTGTACATATGTATAAGGGAGGTGTGTGTCTGTGTGCATTTGTATAAGGTAGGTGTGTGTCTGTGTGCAAATGTATAAGGCAGATGAATATCTGTGTGCATATGTATAAGGAAGGTGTGTGTCTGTGTGCATATGTATAAGGTAGGTGTGTGTCTGTGTGCAAATGTATAAGGTAGGTGTGTGTCTGTGTGCAAATGTATAAGGTAGGTGAATATCTGTGTGCATATGTATAAGGGAGGTGTGTGTCTGTGTGCATATGTATAAGGTAGGTGTGTGTCTGTGTGCAAATGTATAAGGTAGGTGAACATCTGTGTGCATATGTATAAGGGAGGTGTGTGTCTGTGTGCATATATATATATAAGGTAGGTGAGTATCTGTGTGCATATATATAAGGTAGGTGAGAATCTGTGTGCAAATGTATAAGGAAGGTGAGTATCTGTGTACATATGTACTGTATAAGGTAGGTGTGTGTCTGTGTGCATATGTATAAGGTAGGTGTGTTTCTGTGTGCAAATGTATAAGGTAGGTGAATATCTGTGTGCATATGTATAAGGGAGGTGTGTGTCTGTGTGCATATGTATAAGGTAGGTGTGAGTCTGTGTGCAAATGTATAAGGTAGGTGAATATCTGTGTACATATGTATAAGGGAGGTGTGTGTCTGTGTGCATATGTATAAGGTAGGTATGTGTCTGTGTGCACATGTATAAGGTAGGTGAATATCTGTGTGCATATGTATAAGGGAGGTGTGTGTCTGTGTGCATATGTATAAGGTAGGTGTGTGTCTGTGTGCAAATGTATAAGGTAGGTGAATATCTGTGTGCATATGTATAAGGGAGGTGTGTGTCTGTGTGCATATGTATAAGGTAGGTGTGAGTCTGTGTGCAAATGTATAAGGTAGGTGAATATCTGTGTACATATGTATAAGGGAGGTGTGTGTCTGTGTGCATATGTATAAGGTAGGTGTGTGTCTGTGCGCAAATGTATAAGGTAGGTGAATATCTGTGTGCATATGTATAAGGTAGGTGTGTGTCTGTGTGCATATGTATAAGGTAGGTGTGTGTCTGTATGCATATGTATAAGGTAGGTGTGTGTCTGTGTGCATATGTATAAGGTAGGTGTGTGTCTGTGTGCATATGTATAAGGTAGGTGTGTGTCTGTGTGCATATGTATAAGGTAGGTGTGTGTCTGTGTGCATATGTATAAGGTAGGTGAGTATCTGTGTACATATGTACTGTATAAGGTAGGTGTGTTTCTGTGTGCATATGTATAGGGTAGATGTGTGTGATGTGTGCATATGTATAAGGTAGGTGTGTGTCTGTGTGCATATGTATAAGGTAGGTGTGTGTCTGTGTGCATATGTATAAGGTAGGTGTGTGTCTGTGTGCATATGTATAAGGTAGGTGTGTGTTTGTGTGCAATTGTATAAGGTAGGTGAGTGTCTGTGTGCATATGTATAAGGTAGGTGAGTGTCTGTGTGCATATGTACAGGGTAGGTGTGTGTCTGTGTGCATATGTATAAGGTAGGTGAGTATTTGTGTACATATGTATAATGTAGGTGTGTGTCTGTGTGCATATGTATAAGGTCAGTGTGTGACTGTGTACATATGTATAAGGTAGGTGAATATCTGTGTGCATATGTATAAGGTAGGTGTGTGTCTGTGTGCAATTGTATATGGTAGGTGAGTATCTGTGTGCATATGTATAAGGTAGGTGTGTGTCTGTGTGCAAATGTATAAGGTAGGTGTGCGTCTGTGTGCAAATGTATAAGGTAGGTGTGTGTCTGTGTGCAAATGTATAAGGTAGATGAATATCTGTGTGCATATGTATAAGGTAGGTGAATATCTGTGTGCATATAAATAAGATAGATGTGTGTTTGTGTACTTATGTATAAGATAGGTGTGTGTCTGTGTGCATATGTATAAGGTAGGTGTGTGTCTGTGTGCATATGTATAAGGTAGGTGAGTATCTGTGTGCATTTATATAAGGTAGGTGAGAATCTGTGTGCAAATGTATAAGGAAGGTGAGTATCTGACATATGTACTGTATAAGTAGGTGTGCGTCTGCGTGCATGTGATTATCTGTGTGCATATGTATAAGGTAGGTGTGTTTCTGTGTGCATATGTATACAATAGGTGAGTTTTTTTGTTCAAATGTATAAAGTAGGAGAGTATCTGTGTGCATATGTATAGGGTAGATGTGTGTGATGTTTGCATATGTATAAGGTAGACGTGTGTGATGTGTGTCTATGTATAAGGTAGGTGTGTGTCTGTGTGCATATGTATAAGGTAGGTGTGTGTCTGTGTGCATATGTATAAGGTAGTTGAGTATTTGTGTACATATGTATAATGTAGGTGTGTGTCTGTGTGCATATGTATAAGGTCAGTGTGTGACTGTGTACATATGTATAAGGTAGGTGAGTATCTGTGTGCATATGTATAAGGTAGGTGTGTGTCTGTGTGCATATGTATAAGGTAGGTGTGTGTCTGTGTGCATATGTATAAGGTAGGTGTGTGTCTGTGTGCATATGTATAAGGTAGGTGAGTATCTGTGTGCATATAAATAAGGTAGGTGAGTATCTGTGTGCATATGTATAATGTAGGTGTGTGTCTGTGTGCATATGTATAAGGTAGGTGTGTGTCTGTGTGCATATGTATAAGGTAGGTGTGTGTCTGTATGCATATGTATAAGGTAGGTGTGTGTCTGTGTGCATATGTATAAGGTAGGTGTGTGTCTGTGTGCATATGTATAAGGTAGGTGTGTGTCTGTGAGCATATGTATAAGGTAGGTGAGTATCTGTGTGCATATGAATAAGGTAGGTGAGTATCTGTGTGCATATGTATAATGTAGGTGTGTGTCTGTGTGCATATGTATAAGGTAGGTGTGTGTCTGTGTGCATATGTATAAGGTAGGTGTGTGTCTGTATGCATATGTATAAGGTAGGTGAGTATCTGTGTGCATATGAATAAGGTAGGTGAGTATCTGTGTGCATATGTATAATGTAGGTGTGTGTCTGTGTACATATGTATAAGGTCGGTGAGTATCTGTGTGCATATGTATAAGGTAGGTGTGTACCTGTGTACATATGTATAAGGTCGGTGAGTATCTGTGTGCATATGTATAAGGTAGGTAATTGTCCGTGTATAAAGTAGGGGGATCACTATTAACTTGGATGCAGGTGTGGGGAGCTCTGGTGCCAGCCCTGCAGACGCACGTGATTTAGAATATTTTTTTCTGGATCTTATCCTCTAAGCCTAGGTGCGTCTTATGGTCGACAGCGTCTTATGGAGCTTAAAATACAGTGAATGGTTAAGCCATATAATTTGGAATGCATTTTTACATTTGCATTTCTTTCAATCATTTTTTTTTTATTGAAAAATGTGTTATAATACAGTCACATGGGTAACCCAAATGCAAACAACAGAACATACAAGAATGAAGAGTTGCAGAAAGGCAGAGAATCCAAGTCACTTGGCATAGTTGTTTAAAGGGAACCAGAGACGAGGGGAACCTTAAAAATGGAAAAAGATTTTATACACACCTGGGGCTTCCACCAGCCCCATAAGCCTGAATCGCTTCCACGCCGCCTTTCTCCGCTGCCTCTATCCGCCGGTACCGGGTCCCGTCACTTCCGTTGGGCGCGGCAAGTTTTCCGCATCCACAGGGGCCTCCATCGCTTTACGCATGCACCTGCGCAGTACGGAGGGAGCGCACTGCGCTTGCGTTGACTGGCCGAAATGACAGGACCAGGTACCGGCAGATAGAGGCAGCGGAGAAAGATGGCGTGGGAGCGATCCAGGCTTATTGGGCTGGAGGAAGCCCCAGGTATGTCTAAATCTATTTATTCTTCGTCTCTGGTTCTCTTTAAGGCCCATATTCCTGACCAAGTGCCAGATATTGGAAATAAGAAAAATGATGGACTTCCAGAACCTCTGTCAGGACTCGTTCACACTAGGGGCGTTTTTGCCGTTTTTTCAAGCGCAGGCGATTTTCAAAACCAACCATAAAATGCTTGTGCAATGACTCTGTATGAGAAGGTTCATATCAGCGCGTTGTGCCCACTTTGCGGTCGTCAAAGCGGTGCCTGTACCATTTTTGGGGCGTTTTTGCTACAATGAAAGTTATAGCAAAAACGCAAAACGCTCAAAAAATTGCTTTGTGCAGTGATTGCGTTCGCGGTTTTAAGAATAAATACATTGTACTTATTATTTTCCGGGTCAAAGGGTTCACTTCCTGACTTGCATCAGGGAGTAAATTACAAAACCGCTCTGGAAAAGCGCTTAGACAAGCGTTTTTACCAGAGATGCAGCACGCAATGAAGTGACGGGAGGGGGGGGAAAAGCGCACAAACGCAAAACGCTTGCGTTTTCGATTTTAGGTGTGAATGAGGCCTTAACCTTTACCGGTACAAGGTACAAGAGAGCGTAAAGGGACTGCAAAGTTTGAAAATGGGGCCTATAATGATTACTGTAGTTGAGGGCGATGAGGAGAGATGGAGTGGGAAAAGCATTAAGGACATTTCCCAGGATTCAGCCCGCATCAAACTCTCCACCTTTATAGTTGCATTTAGAACATGGACTTATAAGAAAGGAACCATGGTCCATATGCAATTAACTTTTCCTCCTTGGTTAAATTTTACACCTTGTCAATAAATTGCCTTTTAAACCACCAGCAAACACCAAAATACTCAAAATAATTTTCATTGTACTTTTTTTTTATCTAGTTTTGGGGTATTTTTTTCAGTAGTACTGAAAATTAATTCATAGGGGGAAACTCAGTAGAAAAATTTAATTCCAAAAGGGCCCTTGGCTTTAAATTAGAATCAAGCCTTTTTAAAAACTTGTTAATTCCATTCTCTGCCACCTCACAAACTGCTGGTTGGCATTTTATCCTCACCCAGCTGCTTGTTGGAAGTAAATTAACTTTTTTTAAATTAGACAAGACAAGACAAGACAAATAACATTTATATTGCGCTTTTCTCCTTGCGGACTCAAAGCGCCAGAGCAGAGCAGCAGCCACTAGGGCGCGCTCTATTGGCATTTCTGAAAGAAAATTATGAAAAGGAGAAACGCTTTGTACTATTTTAGTTACCTCCCCTTGAACTGAGCCTCTAGATTTAACTAGAAATCTAATGTCAATAATGTTTAAGGATGGCTGAGAAGGATCAGGGAAGTTGGAAAACCTGCCAGATCATTGTTACTGCAAACTTCCTGCTCATCATTCCTCGCCCTATGCAAGGTTTTAAGAACAGAGTGCTTACTTGAATAAGCAAAGAATCCCTGTGCCCGTCAGCTGGCAGAAAGCCCTGAGATCGTATGTCTGAAGGACCTCTACAGTCTACAGAGTCTTAAGTCCTTTCTAATTCATATATATACTTGGCAGCCAATCGATTATCAAATTCGATTATTATTGAATCTGATGAAAATCGGTGCTGCCCAGAGCATGCCCGATCGGCAATTCAACCAATTTTGGGCAGAAATTGGTCACATGTATCGATTGGACATGCTGGGAAATCTTGGGCCAACATGCTCAATCGGGTGCGTGTCGGTAATAGCTTGCGATATTCACAAAATGATGCCGGCAACCCTCAGAAGCTGTCCCTCCAATGCTTTATGTGTCCCCACCCCCCGGTGCTGGTGCAGTACCTTATATGTCCGCCATCCCCTTGAGTGTCTGTACCCTATGTCCACATTTGGGCCCCATGTGACTACCAGCATATAGCACTGAGGCACGTGTGTGACATCACACGTGTGCCCCACGTGCTATAACATTGGCTACCACGTGGGGGTGCAAATGTGGAAGAACAAGGACCCTTAGCACGGACAGCAGCAGATAAAGTATAACTGCAGTGGGGGGCGGGGGTTTGTAAGGACATAAAACATTAGGGGGACAGCAGCCGGGGGCAGCAAGGTGATTTCACAAGGCCGATTCCCACAAAATAAGATTTCATGCTGAAATCAATAGAGAATCAGCCTGCGATTTATGGCAGCCAACAGATCTCTCTACAATCATATTTGATTAGAGAAAGATCAGTCTCTTGGTCGATTGCCCGCCAAAATCATTACATGTATGGCTACTATCTGTAATTTCCCCCAAGATCCAGACCTGTTCTGAACACAGATAGTTGAATAATACGTTGGATCTGATTAGTTCTGTCCTGTATGCTCAGCCAACAAAGAGAATGCTTATGATTGCCCGGCCACACACCTCATAGTAACTATTGTCATGCAGCACAGTCATTTGTTTTACTGCCCATAGGTTGGTTTGTTTCTACAAGGAGAAGCAAGACAGTACACTTTATTAGCTTCTTTAGGAAATACATTACATTCTGCTGTAAAAATCTTCTCCCAGTGCCCCTTTATTACTCAAGGCACAAGGAACCAGATGTAATATTACTAGAAATAAATCATAGGATGCTGAAAGGCCTATACAGAAACAGCAATACACAAAGATAGATGTCAGGCAATCCTGCCACCTAGTGGCATTCATTTGGTAATGCTCCTATTGGACATGTTCTAAATAGCACTGACAATTCTGATGTTACTGGCATCCAACCGAAGCAATGCACAATTGTAGTCTCCCAGATTATCCAATCTACATTCATGTAAAGTAGTGAGGGTCTGGCTAACATGGAATGCCAATGCACTTACTACCTTAGGGCAGTTACCTTATCCTGCCATAACCTAAATAACACAACAATGATGGTAGCATACAGATGGTAATTGCAAGTATGATACTTTTACCTTTTAATAATATTTCATTATAGAAGTACTTACCAGAAGGAAGTTCAGAAAGCATCTCGTATGTCTGATGCATGTTCCTCCGGACTATATCCTCCGAGTCATCAAGGAGGTGAGAGAGAGCAATAACCACCTCACTTCTCAGGATACCTTCCCTAAAATGTGAAAAGAACACAGTGAGAAATGGGGACTGTTACAGCCACTAGAGTTGCCTGGTGTTCTGTTTCTGAAATGTGTTGCTGCAGTATCTGTCAAGGAAGGTGCAGGAAAGGGCCTATTGATGAGGACTGAATATTTTAATTCACATCTACAATTTTTTGTTCTCCAGTTTAATCTGATCACTACTCTTGTAATATTATATATAAACCACTTCAGCCATAAAGGACAACTGCATGGAGAAGTATATGAAGGCTGCCATTATTTATTTCCTTTTAAGCAATTCCAGTTGCCTGGCTATCCTGCTGATCCTCTGCTTCTAATACGGGCAGATCAGGTGTTTCTGACAAGATTAGCTGCATGCTTGTTTCTGGTGTGACACTACTGCAGCTAAAAAGATCGCCAGGGCTGCCAGGAAACTGGTATTATTTAAAAGGAAATAAATATGACAGCCTTCATATACCGCTTATTTCAGTTGTCCTTTCAGTGTTTTTTCACCTTACTGTATACACTCGCATATAAGCCTAATTTTTCAGCACAAAAAATGTGCTGAAAAGTTACCCCCTCAGCTTATATGCGAGTTAGTGGAGCAGAACGGATGGTGGAGCAGGTTTTGTTACTGGCAGAGGAGCGTAAAGATCATGCACTAGTGATCCTGCTCTTGCCAGCTGGCTCCCTGCTGTTTCAGTGCTCCCCATCCCCTGCAACATGGTGTGCAGAGTGCACAGCTCAAGACTACCTGCGTCCCTTGGCTTGTGGAGCGGAGCATGCCAGCAACGTTTCAGCGGTGCAATGAACAGGGACACAGCTTTATCATTCTTGGGACACATATGGCTATGGGGAGAGGGGCTGACTTGCACTGGGGGCACATCAAGCTACTGTGGAGTGGGCTATACTGGGCAGGGGGGCTTATATGAGAGTCAATCACTTTTTCCTGGTTTCTGAGGGAAAAGTGGGCACCTCGGCTTATACGCGGGTAGGCTTATATGCGAGTATATACGGTATATATTCGAACAATTTTCACATTTCAGTGCTCCTCTCATTCATTGACCAATAACTTTATCACTTTTTTCTCCACAAATTAGTCTTTTTTTTTTTTTTTAGAAATTATATTATTCTCTATGCATTTTAAAGGGGAAAGAGAAAAAAAAATACACTATTTCTCTATTTCCATCTACTATAGTTTTTTAAAATAAACAATGCTACCATAGATAAAACCCACACATTTTGTTTGCTCAGTTGTTCTGGTTATCCCAAAATTTTAATTATGTCCCTAGTGCAATGTATGGGGATAATATATGTTGTGTTTTTTGTTTTCTCATTGTACCCTAGCAGTAATTTACAAAAATTATTTGCCCTTATTTGCAAAAATAACAGTAATATACCCTCGTGGTATACATATTTAAAAAGCTGAGGCCTCACAGTAACAATTTATGTACTCTATTTTAAATTCTGTCCCTTTGTTTTATTTTTACAAGCTTTTTATTTTGGCACATGTTTAATACAATTTTTAATGCTTATGATTCAGTTTGTCACAAAAAAGAATTCACAAGACATAGGCTTCAATGTATTCTACAATGTATCACGGTTAAAATAATATCACAAATATCTCATTTGATTGCTAGCTGGGCATTTAGCAGGCCATTAACTCCAAACTGTGCATTTGGCTGTGTACAGGCCAATCTTAGCTCCATACTTTGCATAGCCACAGAAGAGTCTGGACATCAGAAGAAGGCCACAAATGTCACCATTATGGAAAGCTAACAACCAAAACTTTTCCAAAATGGGTGTTTTGTAAGTTACCAACTAGTGTAGTGTTACTAAAACTTTCCCAAGTTTGATCATAACTTTAATAATAACTTTATTCTACCACAGTGAAAAAATAAAATATTAGTAAAATTACCAATATTCTGTTACATTATCTTGTGCCTATTACCATCATTCTTTTATTGCTATTATAGATACACCCTATCTATGCTTAACATTAACTCTCCCCTATCTATGCCTAACTCCAGCCACCAGGGTTGGATTTGTGGGCTGGCCACCAAGGCCGGTGCCTAGAGCGCTGGGGGAATGCTGGGGCAGTATTGCCGTGAGTACTGCTGTGGCTTACCCGCCAACCACTATCTATCCGACGGCTGTTCATCCAGTCCATGCACCCGCCCGGTCTGCGTCTAGTTCGGCCGTCTGTTGTCCGCATCTGTGTTGCATCCCGCTCCCTGTGCTGCCCGGCATATTCAGATCTTAGATCAGTGCTTTCAGGTGCTCACATAGGAGAGTAAAAGCTCCCGTGCATAGTGCAGCGCTTACAAAAAGTGCCATCACACTCACTTCCTGGATTTGAAATATATGAGGCTGCACTATGCATGGGATCTCTCGCTCTCCTATGTGAGTCCAGCAAGCGCTGATCTAAAGTTTGAATATGCCGGGCAGCACAAGGAGTGGGATGACAGCAGAGCACAGCACAGACAGAGAAGGCGGACGGGCGGACAGCCTGGATGGACTTCGGGCAGACAGATAGCGGGCGAGGGGGATTGAGTGGAGGAGAGCACGTGAGTCACTGCACAGATGGGGGGCTACACCATCATTGTGATCAACATTATTCTTCTCTGGGACCCCAGTGAATGATTTGAAAGTGGCCCCGGATCACCTGGCCACCAGTCTGTAGTGAGGAGGTTTTGTTTGGGTGAAAATGTTGGGGTGATGGTAGGTTAGTATTGCTTGGGAAGGGGGGAAAAGGGAGAAATTGCTGTGGGACAGTGTTAGCTATCTTTGGTGGAGAGTTTACTGCTGGATATTGGGAAACTATTTTTTTTGTAATTGGCGGTCTTCTAGTGGTATTTTTTTTGCCAACTAAACCGTCAGAAGTGTCAATGCAGTCAAGTGAGGGATAAAAGAGCCCAGGGCAGCACCGCAGCAAATTGTGTTTGTGTGCTGTAAAGATTGTGGTTATTTTGTATGTTGTAAGGATTGTGGTATTTTTTCTTGTTTCTTTCTTAAAGTTTGCCTAAGAGCATTAATAAGAAAGATTTTATACTTACCCGGGGCTTCCTCCAGCTCCATGAGCACTGCTGCATCCCTTGCCGTCCTCCTGGATGGCTGCAGTCAGACTTGGTAACTGACTCAGTTGGGTTCTTCTGCGCATGTGCAGATGGCAGGAAACCTAAAACTTTATATGTCTCTTATCTGCGGCTTCTTCCAGCCCCATGCAGACCGCTCTGTTCCTCCACCATCTCGCCCGGTACATTTCTCAGTCATACTCATAGTCACACTGTGCATGCGCAGCCCAGCCATGCACGTGCCCCTATCGCATGGTGACCAGGAGTGTTCTGCGCCTACACAGTTAGTAATGAGCAGGCGCCATACACTCCTAGCCATGCGCAGTGGAGCATGACTGGGAGATGTACCAGGTGAGACTGCAGAAGTTTCTAATGTTCAAGCTATTTTATAGCAGCTTACGTATATTCAACAGTTAAGACTGTATAATTGTTTGGGGAGAAGTAAGTAAGTATTTATTCTTAAAAACGCAAGCGCAATCGCTGCATAAAACGGTTTTGTGAGCGTTTAGCGTTCCTCATATACCTTTCATTACAGCAAAATGGCCCAAAAATGATACAGGCACCGCTTTGCAGAGAGCAAAGTGGACGAAACGCACTGATATGAACCTTCTTATAGAGAATCATTGCACAAGCGTTTTGTGAGCGATTTTGAAAAAAGGCCGAAAATGCCCTAGATGTAAACGAGCCCTAAAGGCATGTATAAAAAAATGCACATTCCCTCAAAAATTGCTCTGAAAATCGCAATACAAAATCACAATCGCTCATCACTTAGCGATTGCATTTTGCAGTGTGAACTAAGCTTTAGGCATTAGCGTACCTCTGTGTTTTTTATGTGCACCAGAGGTGTGCTTTAGCTATAATGTATACTATAAAATAGCTGTTAAATACAATACAAAAATAGTTGTGGGTAGGAGTATATTTAGAGGGATTCTTCCTCTATTGCACATTCATCACACATGATCTGACTCAGATTTACGGGTGATAGACAACAGCTTCGTGCGCAGATCCACAACAGCTATGAAGGGAGTGCGTATGTAGAATATAGGACAACTGTATACCTTAATTGTGAGACACCAGTCCCACATTTAATAACATCAAATGAATTTAATTCATGAGCAAAGTGAGTTTAAGAATCATGTGGAATTGGTCCTGGAGCTAACAATAGTTACATTTGTTAAGTTTGTGGTTTATCTGTACTCGTGATAGCTGTTTCTAGTTGAGGCTTGTAGTGTTTCCATGCCCTGAAGTCTCATTTTGGTCTAACTTTATCTCATGTTCTTGCTATGATGTCTACCGGTAGTTCAAGTGGACCTGAACTCTTGCACAGGACAAAATGAAAACATAGAGAAATGCACCCTGTATGTATTTAGAAAGTTTCGACTGTCTAATTCCCCCTCATCTGTGTCTAATCACAATTGTAATTTGATCTCTCAGCTGTGTCAGCTGGCTGCCTCCACAGAGCAACTAATTTGTAAACACAGGATGTTAACCCTAAGTGTGCTTCCAGTAGACGCACTGCAGACTTATTGCTGGATTTGTATTAGCTGTAACAAAGTACGGTGAAATTTGCCTTCTTAAAACAGAAGGAAACTTGAATAATTTAGCTATAAGTGAACATTTGCGGTTACCCACAATGCACCACTACTGAATATGCAAATTATCTCTTTTCATCCCTGTAAGCTAGGCAAGCATCCAGAACCGCTGGTGTATAGCAAGCCTATAGCTTTAAATATTACACAGCCACATCAACCCCACATGTAGACAGCCTGTTTCGGGCTTTTGGCCCTCATCAGTACATGTGTAGGGGGATAAAAGAGACCAAAAAGCCCTCCTAGTAATAAGCAATGCTTGGTGAAATTAAGAAGGCAAATGTTACCGAGCACTGCTTATTAGTAGAGGGCTTTTTGGTCTGTTTTATCCCCCTATACATTCCTGGTGGTTTGGGTCACCCTGAGCTGCTTGGTTACTCTGTAACAAAGAAATGTTTTTCTTTAAAGTTTATTATGCTGTTGCTTGTATTTTAGAGCAGAGAGGAAGTTCTGAGTTCAGGTTCGCTTTAATACTAATAATGCTCTATTAAGCCTTTGTCTTCTTCCATGGAAAATCCATGACCATCTGTGACAACAAGTCCTGTTTACTAGAATACCACATTAGGGCCCATATTCACAAAAGCATGGTAAAGTTGGCATGTGTAGGGAGCGCACCGCAACTTTACTATTACTTGCTGTGACACTTTGTGCAAACCGCATTACCTAGGTAAGGTGAGCTTTGTTAGAGTAACGCGTACTATGCAAGTAGCACAGCATGCATTACCCTAGCAATGCTCACTTTACCTAGGTTGCACAGATCACACAACTTGAAGAACACATGCTACCTTGTCACTGTAACAGTAAAATTGCCCCACTACCGTGCTTTTGACAATATGGGCCCTTCAGGCTTCTGTTATTGGGATCTAGTGTTCTAGGCATCACAATCTGATATTTCTGCTTTCAGCAAAGGTGGAAGAGTTGTATCAGCTAACAGCTAGTAATATGGAATAGATATGTGCCTAATTTCCCAGCTTTGAATACTTACCCAGCAACATTGTGGTACATAGCAACATTGTGGTACATATTACCAGAGGTTCAGTAAGAGCTGAAGGATTTTGGCTTTGTAGCCTCAAAGTCTTAGCTGCCAGGGATTGGCATATTCTGCCATGATTCACCTACCACTGAAATATAATTTTTGTCCACTGACTCTTTAATCCTTTGTCAAACCCCCAATCTTTTAATTAGCCAGTAGTGCATGTGTATAAATGGTTACCACTGTTATCGCCTGATACACACAGCTGGTGTCATGTCAGCATTATAAGCACAACTGACTTCTATAAAAGTGCTATTTTCAAAGGATGCTGCAATAACGTAGCCTCAATCTTCTCACTATCTGTCATTTTTCCTGCCTGCCCCTGCTCTGTAGCTGTGTCATTAGAAAACCCTCATCTCCTGCGCTCTCTTCTCACTTTGCCATAAAACTGCTTACAGATGCTTATCATCATTTCATTATAAGATTACTATAAATATAGGTGGGAGCTGTGAGTCTTTTTACATTTTAACACCATCAAAAATGATCTTTCCATTTAAATCTGAAGCTAGCTAACAATTTTCAGAACTGATAGTTTAGGTGCTCGTTAACAGTACAATATTTATGAATGTTTCTTTATTTCGATCAGATACATTGGCTGGAATTGTAAATAAAAAGTCAGCAGTTGCTCACGATAGGTGAAAAACGATCATATAGTCGATTTTATATAGCCAGTTTATGGACCCGACCACTGGATTTCAATGATTGTATGTGATCTTATCTAAAATAAAATTGTACAGGTACAATTTGTATGCATGATTATTTCAATTGATTTATTTAGTAAATTGGAAATAATCGTTTGAAAATTATTTGATAAATTAACTAACAACAGTACAATTGTTTTTTTAAGACCAGAGAAGTGCTCTGCCCAGGACAACATGGTACACTAATACAAGTACAGTAAGTACAAGAAAAGAAAACAAATCTATGTAGGGTTTTATAGACCAGTAAACAGTGCTATCAAAAATATATAAACTATATATACAGCATGTTATATCATACAGGGGCGTAGCAATAGGGGGTGCAGAGGTTGCGACCGCATCGGGGCCCTTGGGCCAGAGGGGCCCCGTAGGGCCCTCCCTGAACTGCAGTATTAGCTCTCTATTGGTCCTGTGCTCATAATAATTACAACTATAATCAGAGAAAAAGCATGTGTGCATCAACCAAGTGAACCTGACAAATCTGGCTTTGCAAATTTGGCCTATTGGCTAATCACGAGACATTGCTCATGCAAATAAGCATTTGCTTTCGCATGCCTAAATATGCAGGGTCAAAACCAAAAACCGCAAAACAATCGCCCTGCGGGAATTAGTTCATGCTATACAGCACTATCCAGGGGCGCCACGAGGAGGCTTCCCATTGCCCCCATACAACCGGGGGGCCGCGGGGGTCCCAGGCACTCTCACCGCCTGGAACCCACACAGCGGCACCCCGGAGGTGGAGGCCAGGGGGTGCAGGCGATCTCCCCAGCGTGGCCAGTGCCGGGAAGAGCCGCCCGCACACACCTCCCAGGATTAAAAACAGGCACTTACCTCAACGTCCATTGCGTTCTGCTATATGCGCATAACCTGGGCGCGACACATAAGGGGCGGACAGGCGCAAATAGCCTGCTCCAGGGCTCTCACCTCCTAAAACAAGCCACTCACTACCTGCCCTCAGAAGAAAGAAATGCAATGCTAACTATAATCAGAGAAAAAGCATGTGTGCATCAACCAAGTGAACCTGACAAATCTGGCTTTGCAAATTTGGCCTATTGGCTAATCACGAGACATTGCTCATGCAAATAAGCATTTGCTTTCGCATGCCTAAATATGCAGGGTCAAAACCAAAAACCGCAAAACAATCGCCCTGCGGGAATTAGTTCATGCTATACAGCACTATCCAGGGGCGCCACGAGGAGGCTTCCCATTGCCCCCATACAACCGGGGGGCCGCGGGGGTCCCAGGCACTCTCACCGCCTGGAACCCACCCTGGCCTCCACCTCCGGGGAGCCGCTGTGTGGGTTCCAGGCGGTGAGAGTGCCTGGGACCCCCGCGGCCCCGTGGTTGTATGGGGGCAATGGGAAGCCTCCTCGTGGCGCCCCTGGATAGTGCTGTATAGCATGAACTAATTCCCGCAGGGCGATTGTTTTGCGGTTTTTGGTTTTGACCCTGCATATTTAGGCATGCGAAAGCAAATGCTTATTTGCATGAGCAATGTCTCGTGATTAGCCAATAGGCCAAATTTGCAAAGCCAGATTTGTCAGGTTCACTTGGTTGATGCACACATGCTTTTTCTCTGATTATAGTCAGCATTGCATTTCTTTCTTCTGAGGGCAGGTAGTGAGTGGCTTGTTTTAGGAGGTGAGAGCCCTGGAGCAGGCTATTTACGCCTGTCCGCCCCTTATGTGTCGCGCCCAGGTTATGTGCATATAGCAGAACGCAATGGACGTTGAGGTAAGTGCCTGTTTTTAATCCTGGGAGGTGTGTGCGGGCGGCTCTTCCCGGCCCTGGCCACGCTGGGGAGATCGCCTGCACCCCCTGGCCTCCACCTCCGGGGTGCCGCTGTGTGGGTTCCAGGCGGTGAGAGTGCCTGGGACCCCCGCGGCCCCCTGGTTGTATGGGGGCAATGGGAAGCCTCCTCGTGGCGCCCCTGGATAGTGCTGTATAGCATGAACTAATTCCCGCAGGGCGATTGTTTTGCGGTTTTTGGTTTTGACCCTGCATATTTAGGCATGCGAAAGCAAATGCTTATTTGCATGAGCAATGTCTCGTGATTAGCCAATAGGCCAAATTTGCAAAGCCAGATTTGTCAGGTTCACTTGGTTGATGCACACATGCTTTTTCTCTGATTATAGTCAGCATTGCATTTCTTTCTTCTGAGGGCAGGTAGTGAGTGGCTTGTTTTAGGAGGTGAGAGCCCTGGAGCAGGCTATTTACGCCTGTCCGCCCCTTATGTGTCGCGCCCAGGTTATGTGCATATAGCAGAACGCAATGGACGTTGAGGTAAGTGCCTGTTTTTAATCCTGGGAGGTGTGTGCGGGCGGCTCTTCCCGGCGCTGGCCACGCTGGGGAGATCGCCTGCACCCCCTGGCCTCCACCTCCGGGGTGCCGCTGTGTGGGTTCCAGGCGGTGAGAGTGCCTGGGACCCCCGCGGCCCCCTGGTTGTATGGGGGCAATGGGAAGCCTCCTCGTGGCGCCCCTGGATAGTGCTGTATAGCATGAACTAATTCCCGCAGGGCGATTGTTTTGCGGTTTTTGGTTTTGACCCTGCATATTTAGGCATGCGAAAGCAAATGCTTATTTGCATGAGCAATGTCTCGTGATTAGCCAATAGGCCAAATTTGCAAAGCCAGATTTGTCAGGTTCACTTGGTTGATGCACACATGCTTTTTCTCTGATTATAGTCCTCATAATAATTACTTTTATAGATACTTTGAATAGTGATAATCATTAACAAACTGTTCCCCATCCCCTTCTTGCACCTCTGACACTGTAGTTGCCATTGGCAAGTTTTGGCGCGCTGTATGTATAGAGTGCTTGGGGGGCCCCATGTAAAACTTGCATCGGGGCCCAATGCTCCTAAGCTACGCCACTGATATCATATATATTTTTGATAGTACTGATTACTGGCCTATAAAACCCTACATATTGGTAGATTTGTTATCTTTCTTATACTGGCTGTATATTGAGAGGTGACTCATCTTGAAGGGATTGTGCGGGGGGGGGGGGGGGTGGTTGAAAAGAAAACAGCCATTTGCCTGGGGCTTTTACCGGCTCCCTGCAGCTGTCATGTGCCTGCACCATACTCTACGATCTGCCATTCCCCGCCGCTGTCACCGGTTAATCATCCGTCTAACTAGGACGCGTGTGGCCACAGCTGCGCAGCCGCAATTGTATTTGTCTAGTAAGATGAATAATTGACCTATGTCGGCGGCGGGGAATGGCGGATCTTAGAGGACGGCGCAGGCACATGACAGATGCAAGGGGCCGGTAGAAGCCCCAGGTGAGTGTCCGTTTTTTTTTTCAAAACCCCCCAAAGAACCCATTTAAGCACTTGTTATATATGTTACGGCCAGAACCCAAAGTCTTGCCACTTCGGGTTCTGGCCAGTTAAACCTAGAAGTGGCCGTCTCGCTGCGGCTAATGTGCAAAATGAATGAATTCCTGGCAGATACTCTGCCATTCCTGTCCCCTGGCTCTGGCTCCTCCCCCTCCTACTGGCTTCTGGCAGCCAGGGACACACGCAGTGCAGCCAGAGTCGTTTGTCGCGGCAGGGAAGTAGAGCGGGAATGCTGCAGACAATGCTTCTGCCAGCACCCACTCTGCAGGAACGAACAGCAGGAAACCCTGCATTCCTGCTGCAACAAACAACTCTGGAAGCACTGCTTGTGTCCCCGGCAACCAAACCTCAATAGGTAAAGGGACAGGGGGAGTAGCCAGAGCTGGGGAAGAAGATCTGAGCCACCAGGATTTCATTCATTTCGCACATTAGCCGCAGCGAGACAGCCACTTCTAGTTTTGACCAGCCAGAACCTGAAGAGGACTCAAATTGCATATATATGTCTCAGATCAATACATAGTTGCAGGCAGGAAATAGTCAAGTGTTCGTAAACATGTAGCTTTTCAGTTTGGACTTAAAATGAATCTAAGGTGAGAGACATATGGAGGCTGCCATATGTATTTCTTTTTAAACAATACCAGTTATCCAGGGCACAAATTGTGTAAAGATTTGATTGTTATGACCTGCTGTTGTCCCTCAATGGTGAGAAAGAATTTGATAGGTTGTCCTGGCGATTCTTGCAATGCTTGTTAGCTCAAAAGGGCTTTCCAGCTCAACCTAACTTTTACACAAAGGTGTTCGTCTTATATGATAATCCCTCAGCATGTATCAGAGTTAACGGGCACCTGTCAGATGCTTTCCAGATCACAAATGATACTAGGCAAGGCTGTCCTCTTTCCCCTCCATTATATATCCTCTCTATGGATCACTTGGACATAGCTGTTAGATATCTTTGTGATTAAAGTACACCTGTGTCAGTACAAGATGGCAATCTTCACTGATGATATCCTCTTTTTTGTAACCAACCTACCATATACTGTAATTACCAAATATTTTCACAGGCATCAAGCTGTTTGGGTCCTTTAGTAATTTCAAAATTAATACTCAGAAAAGTGAAAGACTAAATATTTCTATCTCCCACAAGTGGAGCAAAGCACTAAGATGCTTCTTCCCCTTTAAATGGAGGGAAGACGAAATCACATATCTGGCTATGCAGAAAACTAAGAAGATAGATCTGCTCTTTAGTAGAACGTGTTGCCGTTGGAGTTTGATAAGGATTTGTTAGGCTGGACCTGTATGCCCCACTCTTGGATGGGGCAAATGAATATTATTTAGATGAACATAATACCTAGACTGCTGTACCCTTTACAATTACTTCTTATAGCAATATCTTCTTGGTTTTGGAAGAGGGTGAATAGACGATCTAACAGGTATGGGATAAGCTATCCTCTGGCCATAAAACCACTATGTATGTGGGTCCTCTTACGCCCCTCTGGGATAAGCCTATGTTTCCTCCAGGGATGGGAGAAACATTTTCACTGAGGAAGGTACTGGGAGAGAAAACTATGATCTCAAGTTTGATAACAGTGGGCTTTTTTTTTGTTCTGCAGAATACTCATTATCTAGTAAAGGGAAGGAGAATGCTTTTAAAATATTGGCACGGTGGTATCGCACCCCGGCAGTTCTTCACTCTTGAAGAGGTATCTTCTGTGTGCTGGAGGTGTGGTGGCAAGATTGGACTATGACTCATATATGGTTTTCTGTCCTAACATTCAGCCCCTCTGAGAGTAGTGATGGGCCGAATATAAAATTTTGAGTTCGTAAATTTCGAATGCGAATCTGCACAAAAATTTGTGAATCTGCAAATCTCCATAGACTTCAAGGGGCAGGCGAATTTCAAAACCTACAAAGACTTTTTCTGGCCACAAAAGTAATGGAAAAGTTGTTTCAAGTGGCCTAACACCTGGACTATGGCATGCCAAAAGGGAATGCATGGCAAAAGCCCCACCAAAAATTACGGAGTTGGCGCAGAGTCGTGTTTTAATCGCTAAAGGTCAGAAATCACATTACATTCCTAAATTGGTAGAATAAAGTGCTTTAAAAGATCTGGTGTGTGTACATGTCGATCAGGTAGTGTAAGGGTTATGCCCGCTTCACACTGACAGACAAAACGACACGTTTAACGCACCTCAGTCTTCAAACAACCGCAAAGACCTTTATTGATTATGTCAGGTGAGCATCTTTGTTTTTACTAGTTGACACCTCCAGAATATAAATGGTAGTCCTCTCGGCGGCAATCTTTGTGTAGTGGTGTGTAGTGGACACCGTGCTTGTGCGCACAATCGTGGGAGTGCAGGCAATCGCGGTTTTCCAGCCTCTATGGTCAGGCTGAAGTAGTTCAGTGACAGTTAAGTGACCAAAAAAACGATCGATTACAAATGATTCTTCGTATGAAGGATCGTAAATGATCATTTGGGACCACTAATGGACAAAAATCTCCAAACCAATCTGATGAGATTAATTAAATCGATCTGAATTTCGGTTCAATCTGATCCGTTTGGTTAGGAGATTTTTGTCCATTAGTGGTCCCAAATGATCATTTACGATCCTTCATAGGAAGAATCCTTCATAAATGATTGTTCGGCAAATTGTATCATTAGTGGCCACCTTTATACAGGGGGCAGTAGTGGATCCTAGATGCCAGTAGTAGTGTGAAGGATTATTGGGTTATGGTCGGTGCACTACTAGGACCAGCAGACCTGTCTCCTACAGCACTGTGGTTTTACACAGGGCCCAGTGGATACTAGATGCCAGTAGTGGTGTAAAGGCTTATTGGGTTATGGTCGGTGCACTACTAGGACCAGCAGACCTGTCTCCTACATCACTGAGGATTTACACAGGGACCAGTGGTTACTAAATGCCAGTAGTGGTGTGAAGGATTATTGGGTTATGGTCGGTGCACTAATAGGACCAGCAGACCTGTCTCCAACAGCTAACTTGTGCACTGGCCACAGAAGAGCAATACAATAGCAAAAAAAACAATCTATCAGCCCTAAGAAGGGACAATGTGGTAGCACCAAGAATCTGCACTGAGGACACAGAACACAGGCCTAGCTAATACTTTCCCTATCTCAGCAGCTCTCTCCTTGCTCTCACTAACACAGCAGCCACAGAATAAGTCTAGGATGGCTGCTGTCCTGGTGTTTTTATAGGGGGTGGGTGGCCCAAGAGGGGGTGCTAGCTGATTGGCTGCCATGTGTCTGCTGGCTTTGATGTAAGGGGTCAAAGTTTAGCTCAATAATGATGTATAGGGGGTGAATCAAAGAAGAAGGATTCTATTTCATCCCTTATTAGGCCTACTAGATGTTCATTAGTGCAAATGTTAGTGATCTTTGTAATAATTTGGTCCCAGTGTAAAGTGGGGGACAACCAGGAATGGGCAATACGCATACTACAAGCTGTAGCGAGTTTGGTATACAATTGGTTCTCTGCCTTTGATAAGTGATCATAAGTTATGTTTAGTAGGGAGTGTAATGGAGATAGGTTAATTTCCTTCCCACAGATCTCCTTAAAAAGTGTAGATGACTGCTTCCATATGTTGGAGACTTTGGGGCAAGCCACCAGACGTGCAAAAAGGTACCATCATCCTGGCAGCCTCTGAAGCAATTTCTTGAGTATTTTTTTGAGTAGTGGCAAAGTCTAGTGGGGGTGAGGTAGGTTCTAAAGAGGACCTTCAGTGAGGTTTCTACCAGGGAGGAATTGCTTGAGCATTTACTAGCGTGCCTCCATATTCTAGTCCATGTCTAGCTCGGAAGGGGTTCTCCCAAGTCTCTCTCCATGCTCTCTGGTAGGGGTGTTTCTCGTTATCTTGTGGTGTGATCAGTAGTCTATAGATTACCGAGATTGTTCTAGGTACCTCTCCCTTACTGACTAGATTACGTTCTATAACCGTTCTTTCAGGGGGAAGTGGTTGGGGGCTATAACCCTTAATAAAGTGCTGTATCTGAAGATATCTAAAGTGTTCTCTGAGGGGTACTCCCACACTTTGTCTTAGGTCCTGGAAGGGGATTAACTTGCTATTGGGGCAGAGATCTAAAATTGTGTTGAAGCCATTCTTAGTCCACCATTCGAACTGTTTTGCTTTGAGGCCTGGTGGGAAGTTTGGGTTTAGTGTAATAGGGATAAGGGGAGAGTTTGTAGACATCAGCTTATATTTAAATCGGAGTGCATTCCAAGTCTTAAAAGCGTCTAATGTGATCGGGTTTTTGAGGGTTTTAGGGAGAATGCAGGGTGGGCCATCCAGAGGATATCTTGCACTCTGTAGGGGGAGACAGAAACATTTTCTATGTCTCTCCATTGTGAGTTATGAGATTTGAAAGCGGAGCTGATAATTTGGGCTATTCTGGCTGCTTCTTGGAATTTGTGTAAGTTCGGTACTCCCAACCCCCCAGCATCCTTGTGGCCATGTAGTATCGAGGCTCTTATAGAGGGTTTCTTTTTCCCCCATATAAATTTCTTTATGTCTCTCTGAAGTGTCTCCAGTCTCGATCTCGGGAGAGATAGAGGGATCGACCTGAATAGGTAAAGGATCTTCGGGAGAACCATCATCTTGGTGGCAGTTATCCTGCCCATCCATGATAGTTTTAACCTGCTCCAAGCTAATAATTTGGATTTGATGTGCTTTATCAGGGGGTTATAGTTTGAGTCCAGAATTCTATCCAAGTCCGGGGTCAAGTGTACCCCTCACCTTGTCATTTTTATACTGTATACATATACAGTATATGTACACATGTTTTGCACCAAGGGTGCCTTGCAATAAACAAAATTGCACAGTATTTTCCTTGTTGCAAACTGTGGTCATCTTCTGTTCAGGTTTGTAACACAGTCATATGGCATGGGAAACTTACATTAATGTGACCCTGAGCAGTGGCTAAAAAAAAGAAATCTGGACTTACCTGGGGCTTCCTCCAGCCCTCCGTAGCCCGCAAGGTCCCCGCCATCCTCCTGGTCCCTTCCTTGCTTCCACTGGTGGCTCTGGTAATGCAGCGACTTCGGGCAGAAGTCGCGCATGCGCTCCTCCAGCACCTCATTGCCCCAGTTGCCGTAAGCCTCCTGCACATGCGTGGTTCTCTAAAGACTGAACAGCTCATGCACAAGAGGCTTACAACGACCGGCGTGATAACACGCCAGGGCCTCGCATTACCGCATTACCGTAGCATTACCGTAGCCTCCAGCGGAAGGAAGGGACCAGGAGAATGCCTGGGACCTCGTGGGCTACGGGGGGCTGGAGGAAGTACCAGGTAACTCCAGATTTATTTTTTTAGCCACTGCTCAGGGTCACTTTAATGTGACTTTAAGTTTTTGCCATTGGCTACTTACAGAAAGGACCAGGAATTGAAGGTTGAAGAATTTCAAAGGTCAGCTCCTAGCATAGCAGGCTGGGGATGCTCAATCCAAATCCAATTTCAATCCAATTTAAATCTCAGCATCTCCAAAGTGATCCACAAGTTTGAATGGGTTGAAGAGAACTGATGAATAGCATTCTTCTGTAGTTTCCTGTCTGCACACTGATTGAATGTCTCAAGAGAGCTGCAGCCAGCTTGAGTGCTTGGTGGTTAGCAGAGAGCACAGTGGGGTTGATTCACTAAACAAAATAGGTCACTTGACAAGCAGCCTATTGGGCCAATCAGAGTGCAGGGATCACATCATTTCAAATGATTGGACCCGAAGGGGCTGAGGGCGGGAGGAGAAGATCGCTCATTATTTGCAGGGAGGCAGCATAGCGCGCGATCCTGTGATTATGTGCACTATGCGGCCAGTAGTGCGCGTAGCGTGCAGCCAATTACATTTAAGTCACGCTGTGGAGATAGTTCGAGTAACAGGAGGTTACTCGCGCTATTTTGTTTAGTGAATCAACCCCTAAGAATGGTAATTAAAAAGTGCTGTAGGTCATTACAGTTATTCATGATAGATTTGTCTTCTCAACCTTTTGCAGATTGGAATTTAGTCAAACACGCCAAAGCTTTTCTTCTCTAAGTAGTGCATTTAACTCACTCAACAGTAATTTGATATTAAATTATAACTATTGATTTATATAGCGCCAGCATCTTCCGTGGCGCTGATTATGCCCACAATCCCACCCTGCACAGACTGGATACATACAATAAACTCTGTACTTTCATTATGTAAATTCATCTATGAACATAGGAGTACTTCTCAACATAATAGCATTTGGTCAGCATAGACTCAATCCTTATACACAAACATCTACCCTTTAGTGTAAAGTGTGTCCTAGCCGCTTTTTTGTATAGTCAAATTGGTCTCATCTGTAATGTATACCAGGCGCGGAGCTAGGGGGGGTCGGGGTAGGACAAGTGCCCCGGGGCGCCTGGTCCCCGAGGGCGCCCTCAGCCTGGCTGAGCTGCGGGGTTTTTGTTTTTTTTTGCGGCGGAGGGGAGGGGAGCAGCGCAGAGAAGAGGGAGAGCTGTGCGGACGGTGGGGAAGGGGGGCCATATCCCCCCTCCTTCCCTCACCTTAGGTGCTCTCTCTCTCCCTCGCTGTCCCCTCCAATGTCCGGGTGGCTCTTGGCTGGCAGCGGCGGGCGGAACTCACCTCCGTCTCGCTCCAGCGCCGGCCGGAAGTTCGAGTGCGCAGCCGCTGCTCTGGTCTGGACCAGACCAGAGTAGTGGCAGATCCATCCGGCGCTGCGACGAGACGGAGGTAAGTTCCGCCCGCCGCTGCCAGCCTGAGCCACCCGGACATTGGAGGGGACAGCGAGGAAGGGAGAGCAGCTCTTCTCTGCGCTGCTCCCCTCCTGCTGGGGAGGGGGACACCTGACCTGGCTACCTACTCTGGGCACATATACCCCTGGCTACATATACTGGACATATATCCCTGGCTACCTACTCTGGGCACATATACCCCTGGCTACCTACTCTGGGCACATATACCCCTGCCTACATATACTGGGCATATACCCCTGGCTACCTACTCTGGGCATATACCCCTGGCTACCTACTCTGGGCACATATACCCCTGGCTACCTACTCTGGGCACATATACCCCTGGCTACCTACTCTGGGCACATATACCCCTGGCTACCTACTCTGGGCACATATACCCCTGGCTACCTACTCTGGGCATATATACCCCTGCCTACATATACTGGGCATATACCCCTGGCTACCTACTCTGGGCACATATACCCCTGGCTACCTACTCTGGGCACATATACCCCTGCCTACATATACTGGGCATATACCCCTGGCTACCTACTCTGGGCACATATACCCCTGGCTACCTACTCTGGGCACATATACCCCTGGCTACCTACTCTGGGCACATATACCCCTGGTTACCTACTCTAGGCACATATACCCCTGGCTACCTACTCTGGGCACATATACCCCTGCCTACATATACTGGGCATATACCCCTGGCTACCTACTCTGGGCACATATACCCCTGGCTACCTACTCTGGGCACATATACCCCTGGCTACCTACTCTGGGCACATATACCCCTGGCTACCTACTCTTGGCACATATACCCCTGCCTACATATACTGGGCATATACCCCTGGCTACCTACTCTGGGCACATATACCCCTGGCTACCTACTCTGGGCACATATACCCCTGGCTACCTACTCTGGGCACATATACCCCTGCCTACATATACTGGGCACATATACCCCTAACTACATATACTGGGTACATATACCCCTGGCTACATATACTGGGCATTTATACCCCTGGCTACCTACTCTGGGCATATACCCCTGGCTACCTACTCTGGGCACATATACCCCTGGCTACCTACTCTGGGCACATATACCCCTGGCTACCTACTCTGGGCACATATACCCCTGGCTACCTACTCTGGGCATATATACCCCTGCCTACATATACTGGGCATATACCCCTGGCTACCTACTCTGGGCACATATACCCCTGGCTACCTACTCTGGGCACATATACCCCTGCCTACATATACTGGGCATATACCCCTGGCTACCTACTCTGGGCACATATACCCCTGGCTACCTACTCTGGGCACATATACCCCTGGCTACCTACTCTGGGCACATATACCCCTGGCTACCTACTCTAGGCACATATACCCCTGGCTACCTACTCTGGGCACATATACCCCTGCCTACATATACTGGGCATATACCCCTGGCTACCTACTCTGGGCACATATACCCCTGGCTACCTACTCTGGGCACATATACCCCTGGCTACCTACTCTGGGCACATATACCCCTGGCTACCTACTCTTGGCACATATACCCCTGCCTACATATACTGGGCATATACCCCTGGCTACCTACTCTGGGCACATATACCCCTGGCTACCTACTCTGGGCACATATACCCCTGGCTACCTACTCTGGGCACATATACCCCTGCCTACATATACTGGGCACATATACCCCTAACTACATATACTGGGTACATATACCCCTGGCTACATATACTGGGCATTTATACCCCTGGCTACATATACTGGGCACATATACCTCTGGCTACATATACTGGGGACACATACCCCTGCCTACATATACTGGGCACATATACCCCTGGCTACCGGTTCTGTGGACATCTCTACCCCTGGCTACCTGTTCTGGGGACATCTATACTGCTGGCCACCTATTCTGGGGACACCTATAGACCTGGGGCTACCTATTTTTGGGCAAGCATTGCTGTCATATTTAGGGGACATTCTGCCTATTTATGTGAAATGCTGTCTATTTATGTGCCTCATGACTGCTGAATTTGTCTTGTTGGGGGCCTCATGGTTACTGAATTTGTCTTGTTGGGGGCCTCATGATTTGTTGGGGGCCTCAAGATCGCTGAATTTGTCTTGTTAGGGGCCTCATGATTGCTGAATTTGTCTTGTTAGGGGCCTCATGATTGCTAAATTTGTCTTGTTGGGGGCCTCATGTTTGCTCATGATTGCGGAATTTGTCTTGATGGGGGTGGGGGGCTCATGATTGCTGAATTTGTCTTGGAACATGCTGGAAGGTACATACTGAGGGAGGGTGGGTGAGCGTGAGCCTGCTAACCTCCATGTACATTTGAAGGGGCGTGACCAAATGTGGAGTACCCATAACCACGCCCACATTTGGTCACGACCCTTCACCTTAGGGGGCGCATTAATAGTCTTTGTCCCCGGGCGCTGAAAACCCTAGCTACGCCTCTGATGTATACTTGCCTTACTATGTCTTAGATATCGCTTGTATGGGTATGGATGACTCGATAAGTTATCAGTTGTGTTTGTCAAGGACTTTTAATCTGTTAAACCAGTCTTTTGATTGAAACATCTACTATTTTGATACCTGGTTTACAAAACATGCAACATACTTGACTTTATTGCTTTATTCATATTTACTGAATTGTATGCTGTTTGTCTCTCATTTTGTTAAACTTTCTGTTCTCAGTAAAAAAAAAAAAAAGTTCTGCGCTGCTCAGTAGACTTCCCCGCCTACTCATTAAATGCCTGAACACAGAACAGACAAGACAGAAAACTGCACAGTAACTGCAACTGGACGTTATACAGTTGCTATGCAACCTGGCTTATCTTCTATTGTGACCTGGAGAATCAGTAGGATTTGTGAATGACCAAGCCTTTAGGATTTGACCATATATCACCTATTAATGGCTGCAGACTGAGTTATTTGTGGGGTATTGTAAACATATACCATCGGTATCCATACTTAATACACAAACCTTAATGTTACGATATAAAGACATAGCCCAGTACATGACCATTATTTTATCCAAATATAACTAAACACAGTATTCACCAACCTTCCAACATTATGACCAGCCACGATGTAGAAAATTTCAGTTGTTTTTCGTCTGACAGTGGAGTCTTCATCAGACAACAAAGCTTTAAGACTCTTCATAAAACCTGTACAGACATACATAAACATAAAAGTAGCTGAGTATTCTACAGTGCTAATCAACCATCAAGTCTGAATTTATCACATAGCATCAGATATTGTCGGCAGCTGAAAAGTGCGTTTTATTATTAATTTCATTTTATATATATTGTTTTTTGTTCCTACTGCGCACTAATTTAAAGAGACTCTGTAACAAACTTTTCAGCCTTAGTTCTTATATCCTATAAGTTCCTATACCTGTTCTAATGTGGTCTGGCTTACTGCCGCCTTTTCTAGTTGCACTGTCACTGTAATATATCTAATCTTCTTGTCTTTGTCAAGCTTTGTCGATCCAGAGAGGAATGCACTGCCTCTGCTGTGATAGGGAGAAGTTATGCACCCACCCTCCACACCCCATGCAGGCTCTGTGTGTGTGCTTTGTTTATCCCTCACATACAGGTCTCTGCTCTCAATTTCAACTTGTCTCAGGGGGGAGGGAGCTGCCCATGCTGAGAAACTGTGAGAATTCCTGACTGGAGTGCAGATAATTCTCTATGTAATAAAAACATGTAGTATACTGTAACATGATATATATATATATATATATATATATATATATATATGTATATATATATATATATATATATATATATATGTATGTGTATATATATATATATATATATATATATATATATATACAAACATCACTTCCTGGTTAGCAGCCATGTTTTTTGTTTGTAAACGCTGCATAAAACTGGCGATAAAAAGTCAGAATCGCGTCAGGGAGCGACAGAAAAGGCAGAGAGGGATCCAGGAGATCACAGTGACTCGATTGTTGTGTTTTTTATTGTACAAATCGGACAGTACAGATTCTCTTTACGTTTTTTTTTCAGCATGTCTTAGACTGTCAGCTGAAATGCTCATGAAAGATTGTTTGGGGGAAATACATTATACCTAACTTTGAATATCACGTACAAATGAGTGTGGAGTACATGTCCACCAAGGCAAAGTCTGGAGCAAAGGCACATTAAAGAATACCCGAGGCAAGCTCCTATGTAAGAATGGAGGGGGCAGGCATGTATGTGAAGGAGTCCTCATGCCCACTGCTCCGCCCAATTCATCTCCTCCCCCCACCGTTCCCTTGTTAAAGCCCCCATAAGTGTTCCAAGTCGCAGCCAGGTCACTCTACTGCGTAAGCACTGGCCCTACGCTTATGCAGGGCTAGTGCGACGTAGGTTAGGGTGGACTGAATGTTGTCAATTAATCTGGATATGGCTGCTTTCATAATAGAATGTGGATCCCCTATTTCGTAGTATAGTTGCTGTTTGGGCTTTACAAGGAAGACATGTGAATGACAGCTGTGAAAGTGAGCTTTAATTCAATCATTGGGGAATAAAACAACACATACAGTGCGAGCCGACAGTTCATCCCTCAGTGTAGCAGCTTTGCACAAGTTTAACCTCCCTGGTGGTACGCAGTTTCAGAGGCTGCATCCACGGGAGGATTTTTTAAAAGTAAAATGTAATTTAAATGCCTAAGCTAGCACTTAGCTAGCTAACTATGCCCCCCAAGCCCCGCCGGACGTAACTAACCCCCCCCCCCCTCCCGATCGCCTCCGGCAATATTTACCCCTCCGCAATCCCGCGAGAGCCGCAGCTTCACCATTTAGCTTCACTCGTCACTATGGCGACGATGGGACATGACGTCTGATGTCATCGACGTCATGCGCTGTCCCGATCCTCCCCATAGCGAAGCCTGGAGCTGATTGGGAGGCTGCGCCATCACAGGATCCCTGGGGGGGTACGTATAACGGTGGCGATCGGGGGAGAGCGGAGGGACTTGGGGGGCATGGTTAGCTAGCCAAGTGCTAACTTAACCATATAATGCACATTTTATTTTAAAAAATCCTCCGGGGGCCATGTGATCCTCTCCGGCGGCTAGCCTGAGCATAGGTCGGGCTTACCGCCAGGAAGGTTAAGAAGTGGTATTTATTACACAGATTTGCACTGGTTTTGCAATGTTCTTCCAGTACGAGATTTCTCGAAATTCATGCAAAACTAGTATAAATATCTTCATATTTTGTAAGAAGAGAATGTACTCTCAGAAAACTTGCCTATTACAATTAGTAGCAAAGAGGAAGAAAAAAAAACTGGTGTAATTGCTTTGATAAATCTGCCCCACTGTTTCTTGAGAAATACAGTATTAATTACACATTCTTCAACTGACACATACAGTAGTTGGCCTTCTCCCTCACTGTCTCCCTCACTGTTTAGCGTAACAACATGTCAACTCCTGTTTGAATAGCAAACTTAAAGAGAACTTGAACTGAAAATAAAAAGTCAAAATAACCATACACAGGTCATACTTACCTGTGTAGTCAACTACTCATTCTCCTCTCCTGTGTCCCAATTGCCCACTGTGATCAATGGATTTCTCCGTCCTCCATTTTAAAAATGGCCACTACCCCCTAACAGCTTCCTGGTCAGCACACTGTTCAACTGTAATATCACCCACTTGAGCCATAGGGGGACATGGACATTACCTTGCACATTCAGTTGTAACTGACAGCTGCTAATATATAACTGACAGCAACTGGTATATTTCAGTTCTGACAAAATATGGTCAGAACTGGAAGGGATCACTGTAAGAAGAAAATGTTGAGCCTCTGAGAGGAACTGACGGTGAGGGTAGTATGGAATATTTATTTGCAGCTACGTCATGTGTTTATTTTAAATAATTTTCCTCGCTTCAGGTTCCCTTTAAGCTGTAATCAGAGGATACTTACCCAAGTTCATTGCCCGGTAGACGTGCTCTGGATCATGCATTAGATCACAAAGTGCCATGAGGGCTCTCTGCCGGGTGATTAAATCAGGGCTCTGCAGCTCTTCATTTAGTTTTGGTAAGGCTCTCTCACCGAAGGCAACTTGAGCCTTTGTGGGGTCGATGTGAGGCGGTAGGTAAGCAGATATTCTTGCTTCAGCCATTCTTTTGCCACAGAAATGCAAGACTGTTGTAAAACAGTTCTGTGGTCCTAAGGAAAATAAAGAGCTGTCAGTTATTGTGTCAGATACATTATATGTTGGTAGTGCAAAGTGCCAAGAGTCTACATAGCTGTCCCATGACATCGTTCAGCAATCCATCATGGCAGCTTGCTAAATGATGAGTGAAGTGGGAGTGCATTGAGCTATTTCATCTCCCACCCTGTGTGACACCACTCGCTTGTTTACCATGAATGTATATGTACAGAAAACTCAATGAAATGCTGCATGCAATCACAGTAGGTCCAAAGGCATCTGCCGGTGCTTGTCCCTCATGGACGTGGTCCACAAATCCAGAACTCAGAATCAGAATAAAAGAAAGAGAGACAGCACTCTTGCTGGCAGTGAAGTGTATGCATTCTGCACTGTGCTAATTAATTTAAATTTATTTCATATGCATTGAAAATATAAGGGGGGTTAATTGAGACTTAAAGTCCCTTACTAAGCTTCACAATCTACCACATTTGAGAACCAATTTTTCTGTGGGAAGCTAAATAATCTTCTGGCATATCTTTGGATTGTGGAAGGACAGTGGAGCATTTAGAGGAGACCCCCTGACACATATATATTTGTTAGGAGTACTCCATTATTTAAATACCTTTCAGGTTAGTTCTTATATGATTATTTGCTAACCTCCGAACTTTATGTAACAGACTGACAATGACTAGTTCAAGTACCCAATGGAGTGTGCACACCATGCATTGAGAACCTAGACTCTAAGGCACGTGTATCAAACATGCAGCCTACTGTAAACCTCTGTGCAGCTCCAAGGAGTCACCATCCCATGTAGAGAGCACTTTGGAGTGTGCCGGGGGAGATGATGGTCATAGCAACATGTTCCCTACTTCAAAAGTTACACAATTCTGTACTGCCAACTCCTCTTTGATTTAACCATACTATGGTCATAACTGAGGAGACAGAGACACATCTTGTCCTCCTTCTACAAAGACTTATTGTCTGATACTCTACGGCCAACATATCTTTTTAAGGAGAGGTGGGAGGCATGGCTTGGTGCTGAATTTTCAGACGAACAATGGCATAAAGTATTTGAACTTGTTCATAAGACTGCACTTAATATGATCACCAATTAACTAAACTTAAAACATTTCTCTGGATGGTACCAGATGCCAGCCAGGCTGCACAACATTTCAGGCACACTTTCAGATAAGTGTTGGAGATGCCTCACTGACACAAGTGACCTTTTACATATCTGGTGGTCATGCCCGATGTTGACTGGTTTCTGGTCTCAGGTGAGGAAGAAAGCAGTTAAAATATTGTGGCAAATACTGAGCCTGACTCCAGAAACCTTTCTTCTTAAAGGATACCCGAGGTGACGTGACAAGATGAGATAGATATGGGTATGTACAGTGCCTAGCAAACAAATAACTATGCTGTGTTCCTTTTCTTCTTTCTCAACCTGAAAGAGTTAAATATCTGGTATGTAAGTGGCTGACTCAGTCCTGACTCAGACAGGAAGTGACTACAGTGTGACCCTCACTGATAAGAAATTCCAACTATAAAACTCTTTCCTAGCAGAAAAATGGCTTCTGAAAGCAGGAAGGAGATTAAACGGGTCAATAGTTCATAGAGTTTAGCTCTGGCACACTTCAATGAATGTGTCATTGAGCAAAAACAATAAAACAGTTAAAACTTAAAAAGTAGTCAAAAAAGAAAAAGGATGACATGTGGCACTTCCCACATAAGTCGTGAGTAAATGTGCTATACAGCGCAAAATATATGTATATCGCTGGCCTGCTATGGTCTGGCTATTAACCTCTGGCTAAGTCAAAATGACCTGTGCTCCGCAAGAATGTAGAGAAAAATACAGTCAATGGCAGTGAACCAGAAAAAAAGCTGAAGCGTGCACCTTCCGTCAGATGGTTTTATTGTCCTCAACAGTGACAGCCAGTGCATCAAGGAAACAGCCAATTATGACACTAAAATGCATGGTACAGTCCAATGTGCAAAACCATGGTGTACAACACCTCTTGCATGTCCATGAAGGCAGGCTCAGCGATACTGGAGGTGGGTGCGGGTACTAGATGGTGGGGCGACAGCCGTTTCGCGCCTGATCGACGCTTGGTCACGCGTACCACACTCTGGTACACTGTGGTACGCGTGACCAAGCGTCGATCAGACGCGAAACGGCCGTCGCCCCACCATCTAGTGCCCGCACCCACCTCCAGTATCGCTGAGCCTGCCTTCATGCAAGAGGTGTTGTACACCACGGTTTTGCACATTGGACTGTACCATGCATTTTAGTGTCATAATTGGCTGTTTCCTTGATGCACTGGCTGTCACTGTTGAGGACAATAAATCCATCTGACGGAAGGTGCACGCTTCGGCTTTTTTTCTGGTTCACCACCAAAACTTTAAAAGTAGATTTAAACATAAAATAAAACTGTGTAATATCTTAAGCGAAGGAAGACAGATGCAAACATTTGTTTCATTAGTTCATTTCGCCTGGGGTGTCATTTAATGCTGCAGAGGCTTGCATACCTGCCCTTTGGAGATCATCACTGCCCTCTCCATTAAGGTGGAGCATCATAATGGGGGCCCCACTATAGCAAGAGCTGTATCATAGTGTGGATTCTATAACAAGAGGGGAGCAAAATAAGGGGAGCGCTATAGTGGGGAGAGCACCATACTGGGGTCCAGGAACTATAATGGGGGAGCATCAGGGCATTATAATGAGGGAGCACCATAAAGTTGGCAGTCTGTGAAAGGGGTTACTGTAACATAAAAGGAACATAATGAAGACACTGTAATAAGGTTAGAGGACCCCATACTTTGGATGACGGTACATAGGATTGGTAAGATATTCAGAGGAACATCTACATTATTCCCTGCAATACAATAAACAAGAGTGCCCGCTTATGTCCTCCTTTAAGTCAGAAAAAATAAAAGGAAGTACTGGCATCATTTGGAGATTACATCCCAACAATTCACCTCTTTCATGTTTATTATTATTCCTTGGGCCAGGTAACTTTACACAGCACATTGTAACACACAGCAATTGAATTACAGTATATTCTGGCGTATAAGACTACTTTTTAACCCTTGAAAATCATCTAAAAAGTCATGGGTCGTCTTATACGCCGGGTATCATTGATGCCAGATGATACGCACTATCCTGTTACCACCTCTCAGATCTCGCTGCTGAGGACTGTAGTGAAGTGGCGCAGGCACACATGTGCGAGATCTGAGAGGCAGAGAAGGAGGTAAATAGAATAGAAGGGTGGGCCAGATGGGTGAAAGAGGCGTGTTTTATGGGCACAGCGCAATCTATTCTTCCATACCGCTCTGATAAACAGGGAGACAAGGAGAGCTGACCAATCCACTTAGGGAGAGGGAGATTTGACCAATCCAACCAGTCAATCGCCTATATACTGTTTTATATACCGGGTACTACATACAGTACAGCACCAGTATCTGTTCATACACAGCACCAGTATATGATGTTTTTATTTTTATTTTTATTTGGTGTGCGTTGGAACAGGGGGGTAGTCTTATACGGCGAGTATATCCCAAACTCTATATTTTAACTGGAAAAGTTGGGGGGTCGTCTTATACACCCAGTCGTCTTATACGCCGGAATATACGGTAGATGAAAAGCAGGCAGTCAGTTGTCATGCATTAAGTTGTACAAAATTTTGTGCTTTTCCTGTGACCACTTGGAGCACCTGTGACTTGAGAATGAGCATGTTAGATACTGGACCTAAGATTCAACAAGATCATTACTGCAGAATATAAGAGAACAAGAGAACCAACAAACCTGGTACGGATGTGTGAAAAAAACTGTTGGCAATTTGATGGCAAATGTCTGTAACCGTAATCCGAGCTATATCTGCCCATTGCAAGGACTGCTAAATGGCTAGCAAAATATAAGTTTTATGATTGCCATCAAATGTTTACCCTTTTGCTGTGAACTTGAATTATCCGGGATTTATTACACAAAAAGTGTCACTGTAGATGTCCACACAACAGCAAGTACAAAACTGCAATTTCATTAATATATGAGCAGTCTTTGCTGTGGTCCGATATGACCCAGATCATACTTACATCATGACCAGGGGCGTAGCAATAGGGGTTGCAGCAGTAGCGACCGCATCGGGGCCCTTGGGCCAGAGGGGCCCCAAAGGGCCCTCCCTCAAATGCAGTATTAGCTCTCTATTGGTCCTGTGCTGGTAATAATCACTTCTATAGACACTTTGAATAGTGGTAATCATTAACAAGCTGTTCCCCATCCCCTTCTTGCACCTCTGACACTGTAGTTGTCCTTGGCAGGTTTTGGTGCGCCGTATAAATTGTTATGTATAGAGTGCTTGGGGGGCCCCAATGTAAAACTTGCATTGGGGCCCACAGCTCCAAAGCTACGCCACTGATCATGACTGATCATGACTTTTATCATCTATCACCTAATAGCAGGTAATTTTCAAACAACACAGGTCAAGTTGATGATCACTTATATTCCTAACTCTCCTCTGTTCTCCAGCTAGACCATTATTACAATAATCTTAATGCTTTGAATTATTCCTGCATAAATGAAAAAAGTAACAGAGCCAGAAACATGCTAATAATGCTGCTCACCGATAAGGAATATTTGCAGATTCCCCACTACTTCAGAACGCGGCACCCACTGCTCCTCACTATCAAGAGGCTGAGCAAGCGTGCTGTGGTTGCCAAGCAACCAATTATTACTCAGCGTAAGGAGCGTGATGTCGAATACCCCTTGTAGGAAAGCGCCCAAAGTGCAAATAGCATAGCTACGTAACTTGCGTATGCGGCGTTATCGTTCGCCTATTCAGCAGCAACGAGTTTTACGTGAGGGCGTAAGACGATATCTACATACCTAGCCTAGCGCACATTAAATCAACACATACACGTATTATTTTATATTATGAAGCTTGGCGCCATATTTATAATCTGCAGCTGGCCTGATACATTTCCTCCTGGCGTATTCCATGATTGGCTATTCCTAGTACTATGTTTTTTCCGCCCACTGACCTAGTCTGACTCTCAGTCTCCGCCTCTACGTCCTCTGATGCCACTGAAACCCCGCCCATGGCTTGCAAGCCGTTACCCTGGTAACCCTGGAGTACTCCCGGACACTGCCCTGGGGAGCTCGGCACCGCTTCTTCTTCAGTTGCCCGAATTCCTGTCCATCGCCTGAGAGTCCGGGAGCCCGCCATGCTGAGCCAGCCATTATCCCCTGTGCCCAGAGACAGGCTCATCTCCAACATCCCTAAGGCAAGAATTCTGCCAGCATCGTTTCTCTGTTATTCTTCCCTTGTTATTGCATGTCAGCAGTGCCCCTGGCTCTAGTGATGGCATTGCATGGTCACATTGCGCCGTAGTTCTTTTTGAATTTTTATTGCTGACCACACACAACCCAATCTTCTTGGGCTTTCAATTTCAAAATAATTGTATCAATTTATTTTTATTCATACTTATATGTATTTATATAGTGTGATGTCATTATATAGCGTGGGCATATTCTGCAGCACTTTAGAGCTAGGACCCACTAATGCAATTGGTGATCGCTTTTCGTGGGAATTTTTGTAGTGTTTTTCGGAGCAATTGCTGTCAATCTTGCATTGAATCCAAGCTGTTTACACTGCGATTCCGATTTGCAATTTCAGAATCAGAACCGATTTGAGATCTCTTTAGGTCAGGGACGGATCTAGGGGGGGGCAAGCGGGTCTCTTGCCCCAGGCGCAGTTTGTTAAATTCTTAAAAAGGCGGCAAAATGTGGATGGGGAATGGCAGATTAGGCGCCAAAACCTGACCTTGCCCCAGGCGCAACTTGGGGCAACTTGGTCTAGATCCGTCCCTGCTTTAGGTTTGTTAGTAAAAATGCTGAAAAATCACTTTCAACTGGGAATACAAAAATTATTTTTCACCGATCCTATACTTTGTATTGAAGCACAAACGCTCCAATAATGCTGCATGCACTGCGATATTGAGAAATTGCAATCACTACTGTGAGATCACCTCCATTTACTTTTTTTTAATTTAGCACTTTTAGAATCGCTGGTGATTCCAAAACACTGCTAAAAGCTCTCTAATGGGCCCCAGGTCTCACAGAGCATATAGTCATACTGCTAACTAATCCCTACCATAATCATAATGTTCAGTTTCTAGGCTAAATTGCATCCAGGGCAAGGGTGTACAAATTGACAGTCACACAGCCACAGGTCACAAGTAGATCTGCCTACTTACTAGTGACCAGCCACACATCCAGGAGGAAGCAGGGACCAGGAAAACACACAGGTGAAAAGAGCCTGGAAAGCCGATGGGCACCACGCACTGACAGCCTGAACTACCGCTACAGGACATCAGGTGTCATCATGCATTGGTGACGTGATGATGACTTGACGTCGCACGCAGGCAGCTGCAGGGCGCCCAGGAGGAGTCAAGGAAGGTGATCCCACTGGTTATTTTTTTTTCTTCTTCTATTTGGCTGCACTGCACGTCACCAGCTCCCTAGCACAGAGGCAAACCCAGGATTTTCAAAGGGGGGTTCCTGAGAGGTCTCCCTAAGCAAATCCTTGATCACGTTCATGTAGTTGAGCGTTCTCTGCTCATGCGCACTATGTTAAGCCACGGGAGCGCGATCAAGGATGCGTGCTGCTGGGTCAGTGCATGTGCAATAGTGCTCGACTTGGATTCTGTATCGGGTCAGACAGCAGTTTAAAGAAGAGGAGCAGGAGGACAGCGAGGGACCAACAAGCCTATGGGGGATGGAAGAAGCCACAGGTAAGTAAAAGAACACTATTTATATTCACGTCTGGTATCTTAAAATAAAAGTTATATACTCCCCTAATGTAGAGGGAAGGCTGTGGATCCTATAGAACCTTCCCTGCCCTCTCTCGGGGGAATTTTTCCAGTGCTGTACCCTATTCGCCACCTCCTGTCCCCGAGTACTTCCAAAGATGAGCGACTTCTAACTGCACACGCGTAAGAGTGCGTTCGCATGCTACGGAACTGCCTGTCTTCGGAAGTACTTGTGGACAGGAGGGTTTCGGGAGGTGGCAAATTTGAATTAGGTACAGCGCTGGAACAACTTCACCAAGAGAGGACAGGAAAGGCTCTATAGGAGGGCATTACTTCTCTATATAAAAGTATATGACTTTTTTTTCAAGTCCCTACACATTTATACAGAAATTTCAAGTGCTGGAGATTCCCTGTGACATATTACACTCACTGTCACACAAACTGTGTGACAGTCTCACTCACTTGCTGGCTTCTGCTGCTGCTTCAGACTGTGGTTGGCTAGATGTGTGTGGTCTCCCTTCCCGCAGAGCAGTCTGTCCTAGCCTGACTTCACTATGGGACGTGAGCTGCCAATGCCTGGGAGATTTATGCTATGAGGAGGGAGACCCAGGTCACCGTGCTGTTGCTGGGGCCAGAACACTCACTTATTCCTGGCTGGCTGTAATAGGGACGGAGCTGCAACAGTCGGGATGCCTCTCTCACTGTCTGAGTGACTGGAGACGTCAGCAAGGTAAAAGAGAGACTCACTCATTAGGTGTACAGAGAGGGGGAGGAGGACGCTTGATAGCAGACTGACTGGATGCTTGGTACAGGCATCACGGGTGGGGGATTCTGGGTAATGGTAACCTCCCCCTGTCTACGCCACTGTAGCAGTTATGTCCTTCTGCCTGTGCCCCCTTCTTCTACTTGTCGGTCTCTGCCCAGGGCGGTCGCCCTGCCCGCACTGCCCTAGAAACAGCCCTGATGTTCATCACAGTCTAAGGCCAGTTTTTTTCTTTGGGTATGGGGGCATTAACTTATCTGCATGTTTTTGGGCATGTGGGAGGAATACTACCGCACAAACATGGGGAGAACATTCAAGCTTCATATAGATAGTGTTCTGGCCCAGAACTAAAGCTAGGACCTGGCACGACAAGGCAATAGTGCTACTCTCTACATCGTTTGCTCAGGTGGATCTTATGCTAGGTACACACAATGAGCTTTTCCATGAAAGTGAACAGAAAATCGATCGGAAATCAGATCAGACATGTTTGAAATAATCGTTCTGACAGGAAATCTGCCAGAAAATCTCATTGTGTGTATTTAGCATAAAGGTGCTCGATAATGATCCATTTTAGCTCAAATCAGATAGTGTTGATGTTACCAATCAACCACAAATGATTATCGATGAAATTATCGATACCTTTTTTGGATCAATGCTATCTAAAAGGATCAAAATGGTTACATTTTTTATCCTATTTATGGGCCCAATCGATCTTTCATTTCAATCACAATTATCAGATCGGAAGGTTGATTGTCTGCTTAAATTGTATTGTTAATGGACACTTTAAGTTTTTTGGCTTTACAATTCAAATGAACTAACACATTTGGTCTAAGTCAATTCCAAGAAATTACTAGTGATGATCGAACACCTAGATGTTCGGTTAGGTTCGGCTGACGTCATCCAGCCCGCCTGCCCCCTCCCGCCACCAGGGGGCGCCGGTCCTTGCGCCACCGTCGGGGGGGGGGGGGAGGAGGGGTCAGACCGGCTCTCGGGAGGACCAGCGCCTCCTGGTGGCGGGAGGGGGCAGGCGGGCTGGATAACGTCAGCCGAACCTAACCGAACCTGAACATCTAGGTGTTCGATCATCACTAGTAATTACTCATTCTTAACTTGACAGCTTGATTTTGCATAGGTGAGATCATCTCATTAGGTCGCAGCAATCACAGTTAAAATGTGTGTAGCTAGGGGAAGTTTTTTAGATTTTGGCATCCATTGCCATAAAATGTATATGCATAAATCATAGAATGCCATATATTGTGTCCATTTTATGGTTATTGTGCATTCTGGAACAATAGCAGCGATATAATTGTGTAATTTTTCATGTAGTACAATACAGTGGCTTTTGCCATAGAATTATTCATTCATGCTCTATGGAGTTGTCAAAAGAATGCATTCTATGAGCGTTTTATTATGAATGATTGAGTATGGTATGTTGTGCACTGTGCACACCTTCTGAATCTATATATAGTTATACCTGTATGTTTATTTTAGATATTTAATGTGTAGTAGTGTGCCAGCTATATAAACAGTCAAACATGCTATTTTTTGGTTAATATAATGCTGGGAATACACATTACGTTTTTCGCATTCGATTTTGCGCGCAATCTATTAGCCATTCAAATTTCTGGTTGATTCTCTTATCTTCCACTTGTTTTTCTTATCTTTTTTCTATTCACTTCTATGAGAAATCGAGCGGAACATAATCAAGCGGACCATCGGACATGTCGGAATTTTATCATCGAAGGCATCTTTCGGAACGATTCTTCGCAAAAAACGTAACGTGTATTCCCAGCATAACAGAAGTCACCAGCTGCAATTATCAGTATTATACTAGTAATTATGTACATTTTGTTGCTTAAATTGCTGCTGGCAGGAATTATGGGAAACAGTAAAAATATAACTAACTGTAGCAAACTATCAGGGCCGGCGCTTCCACGGGGGCAAACTGGGCAATTGCCCAGGTCCCCAGAACCACCTGACAGGCCCCTCTTGCCCAGGTCTCTTTGCAAGTGAACATTGGTCCCCAGCAGAGTATTTGAAGCAGCACAAACTCACCTGTCCAGTCAGCACGCTACTCCTGTGGTCTGTGTGCTTCCATCCTTATCCCCACTATTCTCCTCTTCATGATCCAATGGCATGCTATGTGAGTACTGGTCACTGAGGCGCCCAGTAAGGATGCAGACGGAAGCACACAGACTGAAGGAGGAGTGCACCGGCCGGACAGGTGAGATCACTCCACTGCCAGTTGTGGGGAGACCTGGGCAAGGGATCTGCCAGCTGACTCTACCGCCCCCAGGGAACACCTATACATTTGTTGAGGGTAAGGGGGTGTTGCGGGTCATGGAGTCACCTATAATATTTAGCCCAGGGCCCCATTGTGCCCAGAACCGGCTCTGCATGCTAGTGATACTAGCTTTGAATGGACAGCCTTAGTGGAATAGGCATGAAATGACACAGTGTTGGCCTGAGCCTCACATCAAGCAGCTTTTGTGTAAAATTAGATATTTTTAAGTTGTGTGCCTAACAGAAGCGCAAGGTGAGATTTCCTCAATATGCTGAAAACAGCTTAATGGTATTTTTGTCCTTTTTTTTTTTTAAACATAGTCTTGCTAACTCTTGTACCTCTGAGAAGAATTACATGATCTGCTGTTTGGTTGGTCATTGTCAAAATGACATAATACATTTCTTATCTACAAGTTTCTGGCCTATGGCTGCTGTTGTTAAAATAAACATAACACAAGTTAAACTAAAGAAAATTACTATGCTAAAAATAGTATAGACCTTGGTATATTTTGGTGAAGCAAGTGGGCATCTTTTTTAGAAACCATTATCTGGCAAAGGGGTAGTATCACATTTGGTTACTGTACTTCATACATGTAGCAACTTTCAGATCACTAGATCTTTTATCAGCCTGGTGGGAGACTTGTATTTAGAAACATTGTAAGCAATTCCATCCCATTAAGCTGTTGGAGCAATACAACCAAGCAATCAATATTTTCAGTTGAAATACGGATTTTAAGCTGGGCACTGAATCAGTTGCTGTCAGCTATAACACAATGGACAACTAATGAGAAGTTGCGTTATAGCTGACAGCAACTGATTCAGTGTAAACCCAGCCTAAGTTGTATCAAGTCAATGGCTTTCTTCAATAGAATTTCATTAGAAATCATTCTAAACTGGTCATATCAGCTGTTTGTTTGTTTTTCTGTTTATTGAGCAACCTACAGTAATCATCAGTTCCCATCTCCGTTTTTATTTTGATTTGCGTCTGCAAAATCTGTTGAAAGTTATTGTTGACTGTGAGAGATATAATTGATATCCCCTAGATTTCATCCAAGCCATTAAAGTGGACCTGAAATCTTGCACCGGACAGAAAGAAAACATAGAGAAATGCACCCAGCACCCTGTTTGTATTTAGAGAGTTTAGGGTGTCTAATTCCCCCTCATCTGTGACTAATCACAAGTGTAATTTGATCTCTCAGCTGTGTCAGCTGGCTGTAGGATGTTAACCCTATGGCTGCTTCCTTGAAAGCAGGAAGTAGACACACTGCAGATTTATTGCAGGATTTGAATCAGCTGTAACAAAGAAATGTTTTTCCTGAAAGGTTATTTATGCTGTTGCTTATCTTTAAAGGGAACCTGAACTGAGTGAAATTATTTAAAATAAACATATGATGTACCTGCAAAAGAATATTACATACTTGTCTCGCCATCACTTCCTCTCAGAAGTTCACCATTCTTCTAACAATGATTCCTTCCAGTTCTGACAAGATTTTGTCAGAAATGAAATATATTAGTTGCTGTCAGTTATAGCTGAAAGGACAACTCATGTTTCCCTATAGCTCAAGTGGGTGATATTACAGTATCAGTGTGCTGACCAGGAAGCTGTTATGGGGTAACAGACATTTTCAAAATGGAGGACGACAAATTCCATTGATCACAGTGGACAAACAGGATACGAGAGAGGTGAAAGAGATTAAGGCGTAGACTACATGGGAGGTAAGTATGACCTGTGTATATTTATTTTGACTTTGCTTTAAGAGCAGAGAGGAAGTTCTGAGTTCAGGTCCACTATAAGTTTGGCAAATATTGAAAGAATTGATCAATCTATGGCATTTTAACTAAAACTACAATTTTTGATGCAGTTTTCCAGATGGCCTTGTCAGGTAACCATCATATCCAGTCCTGTGTATGTGAAGACTATGGCATTACATTACAATTGCATGTTGCACAGCTGTCACCTTTTTTGTTTGGGAGATTACAGCTAATGTCCTTCAGTTATAAAGGACTGCAGTGAAGTGAATATTAAGTTTCTCTTTGCAGTGTTACACAGCGGAAGCCTGTCTGCAGTACAAGACACACTTTGATGCTCGGGTGAAGAATGCTTGTCAGCAGCGCAGTGCTGGACTGTTTGGGTGAGTCCTTCCAGCATGTAACACTGAGAATGTTCTCATATGTTCCCATTATTTATAAGCTGTGCAGAAAAAGTGTACCTCAACTCTGCCTGTCATTTATTAATAAAAAGTACTTTTATGGTCTCTTCTAAAGCATGATTAGCTACACACATTTACTTTATCTTTGGGAAGTTCCATTCCTCAGTTATATCCATTGCCTGCCTGTAGATTGGCTGGTTTACAGGCAAGGAGTGGGAAGTCCAGAGGAATGGGACATCACAGAAACAAAGTAAGTCCCATTTCCCCTGGGCATCTGCAGTAGATGCATTTGCTGCCCCTGTGCACCAGCAGGGTGAATGCTAGCACCCGGCATTGAGCAGTGGAGAGGCGTTTGTTGCATGGAGTCACATCTATGAGGTGGTTTCTTGCTGCAGGGTAACTGCACCATGTGTCAAACGCTGACACACGTGGAGTTACAAATGCTGCCATTCAGCTGGATTTGGTGGCCAGCAGATGTGAGGCTGAATTACCTGACAAAACATGCAGTTAAGCCCCCATGTGAAATAGGCCTTAAAGCTAACCATACACTAGTCAATTATGGCCTGATATGCCTAGCAGAATGATCCCTATCTGATTGAAATTCCAATAATGATTGATTCTTACCATGCACAACCAGCTACATGTTGATAGATTTCATCATTAACTACTTCCGTACCAGCAGTCTCCGGACCCTTCTAGAGAAACTTCAGTGAAAAGAATGTAATAAAAAAGTGCTTCATTATTACAATAATTATGTATAAATGATTTATTCAGTGATTTCCTATTGTAAAATCTTTACTCTCCCTGATTTACATTCTGACATTTACCACATGGTGACATTTTTACTGCTGGCAGGTGATGTCAGTGCAAGGAGATGCTGCTTGCTTTTTTTTCAGTTGGACCCAGCTGTAAACAGCTGTTATTTCCCACAATGCAACGAGGTTCACAGACAGGAAACTGCCAAGACCATGGTCCTCACAGTTTCCTGTGGCAGGGGTTTCACCACAATATCAACCATACAGAGCCCCCTGATGATCCGTTTGTGAAAAAGAAAAAACATTTCATGGGAAAGGGGGTATCAGCTACTGATTGGGATGAAGTTCAATTCTTGGTCACGGTTTCTCTTCAAGGACCAGAGACTGCTGCTACCGCAAAACAGCGCTTATCGACGATTCGCCGCACTGATCCATCACTCTTGCTGGTAACGCCACTCTCCCAACACCGCAGGCCCCTTTCTCTGCCGTCTCTATGACAGCAGAGCTCTGTGCACCGGTCAGGAGGTGCTTTCATTGGCCAGTGAAATCGTCTCCTGACCGGCTCACACTGCTCTGCTGTCTTACTGATGGCTGGGCGAGTGGGTTGCGGCGGGGACAGAGCGGCGGGACTGAGCGGCAACGATTGTTGAAATCTACATCCTGTCAAAGCCACGCAGTCACCATCAGGATGTAGATTTCAACCACGCTGGTCTGGAAGCGGTTAATCAAGCTACAGGGGTTGTACTGCTCAATGCAGTGCAGCACTATGGCCTATCAATCCCCCACCTGTACTGTTTCGCCCCCAATCTACAGAGATTTTCACATGCCTGTCATGTTTAACCTTTCTGATCAGACTTATGATCAATAATCAAACGTTAGTCTATTGATGAAGCTTCAAGTTACTTGCAGATTTGCTTCAAGTAAATGTATTTTTTAGTTTTGAAATGAATGGGAGAGAATTAAACCCATATTAGGCTTTATTCACAAAAGTTCTCATAAGTGACCTATTTATCACCTGATAAAAATAAAGTTTCAGCACATTTACATGCAAAATAATCACTCAAAGTAAGTTGTTCCTGATTAACTTCATTTCAATATTACTTTTCTTACCTTAATTTTATTATATTTTTGCTCTTTGGGAGCTTAAAAGTGTGACATAGATGAGGTGGAAACAGAGGAAAACAGGTAAAAAAGCTTTGTGAATCATTCCCATTGAGTTGTTATTGTTGTATGTGTTTAGGAAGAATTAGCCGTCACTGTCAGGAACCGGCCTGCGGCACGCCTGCGTATACGGTTCCCGACTGCGGGTTTGACCAGATCAAGCGGGGAGCAGCCTTGTTCGAGCTAAAACAAGGCAGCTTTGCGCTTAGGCCGAATACGGGAACGCCACGCACCCACACACACACACAGTTGCAATCTTACCCTGTAGTGAAGCAAAACCACTAACAGTCGTTTCGAACGATACTGTTAGCCACTCTGCTGTCGCTACTCGCACTGGCGGTTTCGTACGTTGGGTCAGCTGCGCGCTTTAGGCCAACGTATGACAAACGCCCCCACACACAATGCAATTACAATTTCATATGGTAGTGTTGCTCAAGCATACAATTAGGCATGGACTTATACACACTTCAATCTCTTCTAGGCTATGAGTGTTAGTTTAGTATGGCAGAAGTCAAGCTTATTAAATAATAATTTAATATCCCAGGGAAAAAAGTGGAACAATGCAGAACAGAATATATACAAAAGATTACAAAAACAAAGTAACAAGTTACAAAGATAAAAGTACAAAAATACACACAAAGTGATTTTGCTTACCGAAATAAACGTACCAGCGTATCGATCTGGCGTTGTTGTGGGAGTATGCACTTCTGGTCCGGAACCAGGTTAGTTCTAGCCGTGTGGACTACCTCCAAGAACTACAAGTTGTGGCTATCCTAGCTGCGGTTTTATACTGTGAGATACGCCTGGAGGCTGCGACTTCCTTGGGGAGGGGAGGAACTAGTTTTTAATTAAATCTCAGACATATTCCATTTCCAGGTAAAAGTCTATACATCAAAAGATTGTGAAGTGAGGCTTTCAACTCCAGGTGAAAACTTGATTAAGGCTTCCTCCCATTATTTCCTAGCATTAAAGCTTTCCTGTCTCAGCCCTTAAAGTCTGCAGAGATTTCCAACCCCCTTCCAATAGATGTAATTTACAGGGTATTGTTTGCACCTCCACCAATAATTCAATTTCCACAGGTAAAAAATGGTATCAAAAGGACTTCACCCCTTCACCCATTTCCAGTAGGCTGTCATGTACATTTCAAACATTCCTGTGTTAGTCTCCAGACTGGGGTAGTCTTGCTTTGTGTATTGAGACAATGGGCCGTCTCCTGAGTTCAAAAAGCCAGGCAGATAATCCCATTAGCAGGGAACTCACTCTCAGAGGAACTGCATACATAAACTCAAAGTACTTTATGGTCAAGACAATCACCCATTTCCTTGCCCCAAGCAACTCAAGGCAACAGCTCCCTTCTAGCAGACCTACACGGAACACAGGCAGAAAAATGAAAGAATATGTTCCTTTATTATCCTTAACATCATCAGCACCCCAATATATCACCATACCTCCCCTCTTTAGAATGGGGCAAGGCAGATGATCTTCCCTGATTATCTTGCCAGCACCTACATTGTTGGTTCTGCTTGACGGGACAGCCCATCAGCATTCCCATGATTGCTAGCCTTCCTATGTTGAATAGTGAAGCTATATTGTTGGAGAACTAAGCTCCATCTCAGCAATTTGCCATTGTCACCAGAAACCCGATGTAACCAACTAAGAGGGTTGTGGTCGGTTACGACTGTGAATACGCGACCGTAGAGAAAGTGCTGCAGCTTTTGTAGGGCCCATACAATTGCCAAGCACTCCTTCTCTATGGTGGCGTAAGCTACCTCCCGGGGTAGCGGCTTCCGACTTAAGTGCAGAATCGGATGTTCTTCCCCAGTTTGGTTTACCTGGCTTAACACAGCACCTAGGCCAAAGGCTGAGGCGTCCGTCTGGACTACAAACCGTCGGCTGAAGTCTGGCGCTTGCAACACGGGAGGGCTGGCTAGGGCCCTCTTCAGAGCTGTGAATGACTGTTCACATTCTGGTGTCCAGAGAATCTGCTTGGGCAGGTTCTTTTTTGTGAGGTCTGTCAATGGCTTGGCGAGGGCACTGTAGTTGGGGACAAGCTTTCTATAGTACCCCGCAGTACCTAAGAAGGACTGAATCTGCTTCTTCGTTTGGGGGGTGGACCAGGACACAATGGCATCTACCTTCCCAGTATCTGGACGAAGCTCTCCCCCCCACCCACCACATGTCCCAGGTGCTGTACCTGTTTCATACCTATCTGACACTTGCTAGGCTTGACTGTTAGTGCAGTGATGTGCCCCAAAACCTGTGACAGCTGCGCTAAGTGGTCGTTCTAGTTGGCGCTAAACACGGCGATGTCATCTTGGTAGGCGACAGCGCAGTGTTCCAACCCTTCCAGGAGACCATTTACAACCCTTTGGAAGGTGGCCGGGGCGTTTTTCATTCCAAAAGGCATTACATTAAATTCAAACAAACCTGAGGGGGTGATAAAGGCAGACCTCTCCCGTGCCTCAGCTGTTAGAGGGACCTGCCAGTATCCCCGACTCAAATCCACGATTGTTAGATATTGCGCGCCAGTTAGCTTATCTAACAATTCGTCGACCCTCGGCATTGGGTAAGCATCTGACGCAGTTATCAAATTTAGTTTTCGATAATCTACACAGAACCGAGTGGTCTGGTCCCGTTTGGGTACTAGCACTACGGGTGATGCCCATGCGCTGTGCAACCGTTGGATCACCCCTAGTGACAGCATTTCCTCAATCTCCTTGCTGATGTGGGCCTGAACCTCAAGGGAGACTCTATAGGCTGACTGTCTAACCGGCTTGTTATTTCCGGTGTCAACATGGTGTCAGACCAGGGCGGGCTGTAAAGGTACCACGGTAAAGGGTCAGCACATCAGATAGCCCAGCCTGCTGCTCTGCTGTCAACTCCGGATTGATCTGTACCTCGGTAACAGAGTCGGTTTCCTGGGTGGAGGCCAGGATGTCAACCAGGGCCTCTGCTTCATCGTCCGGTAGCAAACTGCAGACAGGGAGAGCGCAAGCGGTTCTATCATGAGGTTCCTTTAACATATTGACATGGTACGTTTTCAGCTGCTTACCTCAGTCATCCAGCGTGACCACATAGGTCACATCACTAATCTTCCTATGTATGGTATAGGGCCCATCCCAAGCGGCCTGCAGCTTATTCTGTCGCATCGGGTTTAGGACCCATACCTTGCGACCTACCTCATAAACTCTCTCCCTAGCCCCGTGGTCATACCACTGCTTCTGGGTGGCCTGGGCTTGATTAAGATTCTCTCGCACTAACCCCACCAGGGTGTCCATCTTTTCCCAGAACTTTAGAACGTATTTCACTATGGAGACCCCGGGATCCATATCCTGCCCCTCCCAGACCTCTCAAATGAGATTGAGGGGTCCACGTACCCTCCTCCCATGTAAGAGCTCAAAGGGCGAGAACCCGGTGGATGCCTGGGGCACCTCACGATAAGCAAACAGTAAGTGGAGCAGGTATCGCTCCCAGTCTCTCCCTTGCGACACTGTTATGATCGCTTCTGCAGCGTTTACTGCTGACTGCAGTGGTATTGCAAACCAAGCAGTTCTAATGTCATTACATGCATTTGCTTGCATAGTTTGGTTTGCACTTAAACTAGTTGCTGATTCCATCTGCAGTCGCTCTGAAGTTAATGACAGTTTAATATGCTTTTGTGTAAACAAACATTGTCTGCTGCAATGGAGGGGCAATCCCTTTCCTGCAGGCTGCATATCATTGTCTGCCTTTTCCTGCTATCAGCCTGTGATTAATTACCATTCACTTGTGTGGGAATCTGCAGGTCTGCTCCCATTGGATGACCTCAGTATAAAGAACTGCTTCCTGCAATGCCTCATGGGCTACCATAGTCTCAGATTCTGTCTGTTACTCTGCTCGTGCCCCACCTTGTTCCTAGTCCGTGTGGACTGCGCTGACTCCTGCGAAGGGGTCAGCGAGTCCTCCTAGTTCTGCTCTTGTTTCTAGAAGTTGTTACTTTGCTTGTCTTGTGTCATATATTGGTTCATCGCCAATATATACGCATACTTGCACGTTTATTATTTTTCTTGTATTCGTGTTACGTTGATACATCAGTGTCGCTGATATATACGTACACGAACTGTTTATATCCTGTGTTCCGTTAGTCAGCGTTCCAGCACGCTGAGCTAGTTATCCTGTTCCTGGTCCTGTTTGTGGATTGCGTTCATCTCTGCGAAGAGATAGCGAATCCTTCTGAGTCCTGTTCCCTGTATTACTCCAGTCTTAGTCAGAGTTCCTGCTTATGTCATATATCGGTTCATTGCCGATATATACATATGTTAGTCAGACGTTACAAATAGTTTCATTGATAGCTGTAATTGTAATACGCTAGGAAATCATACTTATTGTATATTTATCTGTGTTACGTTCATCTATCTTGATCCTGCTATTTCCTGACTACCCTGTCCTGTCTTTGTGAGGCACGCCATCGCTGCATACGCATTGGCTGCCTCATTCCAGTCTGTTTTATTGTGGACGCTTGCTGTCACTAAGTAGTGGCTAGTTAAGCAAGCGTTCATTCTGTCTACCTGTCCTGATCTCCTCAGTCCTGGTTTATGCTCTCAGCGCTACTTTGCGCTGAGACGTTATTACGAAAGTGTTGTTTGTGGCTGTTTGGATCTGCACTGGCTCTGTGCACCACAATCTCCTATTGGAGTCAGTCCTCTCCTCCACTAAACTGGGGATATCCTGATTCCTTGCGCTGGTGTGTGTACCTCCTTCACGTCAGCTTATGTGTTGCATGCTGACTGTGGAGATTACACCTCCAAGCTTAACATTATGGTAGCCCCATTACCAATCCCCATTGTGGGGGGGTTCCCAGCAAAAATGACACTGTTTGTTATGGTTCCTGTTCCTTTAAGAAATTTGAGAAACTCAATTCTGAAACAGAAAATGAGTTTTTTTCTGAATGTACCAGGTTCCTGGCCAATCCCGAGCTCCAGGCTACTCCTGTTTCAACGTGGGCCCCCCAGCTAGTTTATGTTTTATTTAAGGGAAGATTGTTTCAGTGGGCCTACGATGTCTTGGATCATACCAATTTAAAAGAGAGACCACTGGAATTTCTAGCGTTTGTGATCCATAACTGGCTGCGCAAAACCGATTTGCCTAGCCCTTTTGATAAGCTCCTGGCAGCTTGTCAATCAGCTGCTCCTTCTACTGCCTACAAAAATAATCAGCAAGCAGATAATTGTTCTGATAACTTTTCTTCTGCTAAGGCAGCAGGGTCTAAAGCCAAACGTAAACGCTCCAAAAGAAAAGCGTTACAATCAGCGGAGTCGTTGCCCTTGGCGACTGCGCATCAGATCTGTAATGAGACTCCGCCAGTAGCAGATAATGAAATTCAGTCACCATTCAGGGGAGTCAAATGGACCTATGAAACTACTAATGAACTTTCATTGCTAGCCAGGGAAAATAAAAGTTCTTGTTTAAATGAATTATCTGAATATGATTATGAAGATATATTACAGAGTATTGAACAGATCAATTTATTCGTGCAGCAAGGGAAATTTGCATACACTACAGTTCAACACTTGCTACAGGTATTGGAGATCCTTAGGAATAAGAAATCGGCCAATCACCTGCTAAATAACCCAATGTATGTTTCTGCCACTAACACATTTGCAAACTATGATCAGCCGGAATGCTCAGCTGTTAAATATGCATGGGATCCTCCATTTGAGAAAGGAGAGATGGAAGCCCTGGTCTATGAATGGAAGAAAGATGCAAGTTCATTTTGTCAGTTTTACAGTGCAAAAAGTGAATTAGTATTGAATGCATGCATTAAGTCTGCCTATAACCTAATAAAAACTGGTGTGTGTGGGTATGACTTTGTGGCTCCATTGATCGATGTGTGGAAGATGATTTTGGACGATTTTTATGCGATTCAATGAGTTGATACCAGGGAAGACACACTGTCAATTGGAGACTGTCCCACTTCTCCAGTTACTGAGTCCCTGCCATGTCTTGTGAATGTTCCTGTAACTCCACCCTGTACCATGGATAACTCAGTGTTACTTCCCAGTGAAACAGAAGCCACTGATACTTTCTTAACTTTGCCCTGCACAAATTTCTCAGCAGAGAATCCAGAGGTCCTGCTGACTTCTGAGTCCAGCCTAGCCAGTACTCATGAGTCTTTGTTCAGTGAAACAGATATTAGAAAATCTTTGCCTGCCTCTGCAAACACTTCTGTAGAATTTACCTGTGTTAATAAAGTTCAACTCCTGTCTGATCCAGCAGATGCCAATAGATGCACTACATTAGTTTCTGAGTCCCAGCAATCCTGTCTAGAAACCTCAGAACACCAGCATCTGAATTTTCCAATTTTCCAATTGAATAGTGCTTCAGATGCACAAACTTTGTGTCTTGATCTTCCTGTCTCTACACCTCGCTCTAGTTTCGTGAATAGCTCAGAGCATCTGCTATGTGAACCTGAAATCGTAGAATTATTACCTTGTTCAGAAAATGTTCCAGTAAATTTGCCCTGTACCATGAATTGTGCAGTAGATCTCTCCAATGAAACTCAGGTCACAGAATCATTATGCTGTCCAGCAGGTGCTTCCATGGTTTTGCCCTGCAATATGGACTGTTCAGTGATCCTGTCCAGTGAAGCTGTGGTCACAGAGTCTTATGCTTCACCCAGTACTTTGGATACTTCAAACCCTCTAGCAGAGGAGTCTGAGGCACTGCTTACCTCAGTTGGTGTTGCAGTAATATTCACTTGTCTAGCAGCTGTTTTGGAATTACAGTCTGCTCTAATAAAACTTGATGAATTTCTGCCCAGCAAAGCAGAAGCCATTGAAATATTGTCCTCATCAGCAAGTGTGTTAGATACCTTGCCCTGTACACAGTCTGATATAACCAATGTTGTTGAGTCCCTCTCCAGTGTTGTAACAGCCGAGGAACTCCAGCCCTGTCCTCTGAATGTTTCAGAAGTCTTGCCCTGTAACATGGATAATTCTGACTCGCTGGAAAAAATAATAGAAATCTCAGAATTTTAGTCCGGGTTAATGAGTGTTTCTGAAACCCAGCCCTGTATCCTGGAAAATTCTGGTTTTCTGCCCGGTGTGGCAGTAGTTCCAGAGTCCCCTTCCTGTCCAGTGAGTTTCTCAGTTTTGCCTAGTTCAGTGGGGATTGCTGCAATATTGACTTGTTTTGCAGCCCTTCATGAGCTCCAATCCAGTGTATTTGATGAGTCTCTGTCTAGTCCAGAAGAAGCTATGGGAACCCTGTCTAGTTCAGTGCATACATCAGAAGATTTGCCCTGTCTTGTAAATGCCCCTGAACATGATTTGTTAATAACCCTGCTGGAATCAGCGACATCTAAGTCTGATCCTGCAGTTTTTAGTGAGAATCCAGTAACTGTGAAGTCTAGTCATGATGAATTTTTTTTTGCCCAGTTCTGGTTTCGGTCCTGTCTTGACTGACTTTGAGGTTCGCAGTTCCTTGACATGCCCAGAGGTTTCTCTTGTGCCTGTGTGCCCAGATGTGCTTCGTATGCCAGAGTGCCCAGATGTGTCTGTGTTAGCGTGCTCACGTGCTTCCCTAGTGGAGACATGTTCTGATGTTGCCGGTTGGCCTGCATGCCCGGAGATGGTTCTGGTCCCTAAAAGCCCTGATCTTGATGTTTGTCCTTGTGACCCTGACTCTGGAGTTGCCCTGGGTTCCATAGGGGTTCTTGATAGTTCTCCATGTGAGCCTAAGGGGCGTTCTGACCTGTGGGGATCTCTTTGGAGCTTCCAAGTGTTCTGGGAGATCTCTGAGGAAACTTGTCCTGGTACCTTGGACTGGTTCAACAGTGGGTTTTGTGTTGGTAAGGACAGTTCCGGTGGGCATTGCAAAGGCTTTGGCGTTTTTGGACAGTTCCTGGAAGACGGTGGGTATCGCTCAGAGTTTTCTGGGGTTGTTTTCTGGAAGTCGTGGTTCTGATGGGTATCACACTGAGGCTTGTAGTGCTGACGGGCATGGTTTGGTAGGTTCTGGTTCCAATTGGTCTAGTTTTGGTGAGACTGATTCGGGAATTTGGTTTTGTCGGGCTGATCAGACCTTCATGAATTTTCAGTCAGATCAGTTTGCTGGATTTCCCACTTCTGATTTTTTGGTTTGGGTGGTTCAGGAGAAATATGTCAGTTTTTATAGGCGTCCAGAGGCCGCGTTTAAGGGAGGGGGTACTGTTATGATCGCTTCTGCAGCGTTTACTGCTGACTGCAGTGGTATTGCAAACCAAGCAGTTCTAATGTCATTACATGCATTTGCTTGCATAGTTTGGTTTGCACTTAAACTAGTTGCTGATTCCATCTGCAGTCGCTCTGAAGTTAATGACAGTTTAATATGCTTTTGTGTAAACAAACATTGTCTGCTGCAATGGAGGGGCAATCCCTTTCCTGCAGGCTGCATATCATTGTCTGCCTTTTCCTGCTATCAGCCTGTGATTAATTACCATTCACTTGTGTGGGAATCTGCAGGTCTGCTCCCATTGGATGACCTCAGTATAAAGAACTGCTTCCTGCAATGCCTCATGGGCTACCATAGTCTCAGATTCTGTCTGTTACTCTGCTCGTGCCCCACCTTGTTCCTAGTCCTCCTAGTTCTGCTCTTGTTTCTAGAAGTTGTTACTTTGCTTGTCTTGTGTCATATATTGGTTCATCGCCAATATATACGCATACTTGCACGTTTATTATTTTTCTTGTATTCGTGTTACGTTGATACATCAGTGTCGCTGATATATACGTACACGAACTGTTTATATCCTGTGTTCCGTTAGTCAGCGTTCCAGCACGCTGAGCTAGTTATCCTGTTCCTGGTCCTGTTTGTGGATTGCGTTCATCTCTGCGAAGAGATAGCGAATCCTTCTGAGTCCTGTTCCCTGTATTACTCCAGTCTTAGTCAGAGTTCCTGCTTATGTCATATATCGGTTCATTGCCGATATATACATATGTTAGTCAGACGTTACAAATAGTTTCATTGATAGCTGTAATTGTAATACGCTAGGAAATCATACTTATTGTATATTTATCTGTGTTACGTTCATCTATCTTGATCCTGCTATTTCCTGACTACCCTGTCCTGTCTTTGTGAGGCACGCCATCGCTGCATACGCATTGGCTGCCTCATTCCAGTCTGTTTTATTGTGGACGCTTGCTGTCACTAAGTAGTGGCTAGTTAAGCAAGCGTTCATTCTGTCTACCTGTCCTGATCTCCTCAGTCCTGGTTTATGCTCTCAGCGCTACTTTGCGCTGAGACGTTATTACGAAAGTGTTGTTTGTGGCTGTTCGGATCTGCACCGGCTCTGTGCACCACAATCTCCTATTGGAGTCAGTCCTCTCCTCCACTAAACTGGGGATATCCTGATTCCTTGCGCTGGTGTGTGTACCTCCTTCACGTCAGCTTATGTGGTGCATGCTGACTGTGGAGATTACACCTCCAAGCTTAACAGACACCCTTAGCATCTGTTTCAGAGTACCATTGAACCGCTCACATAACCCATTTGTCTGGGGGTGGTAAGGGCTGGCCATGATGTGTTCTACCTGCATTTGCTTACAGTTTCCATTAGATTCCATTAGGCGAGACATGAATTGCGGGCCGTGATCGGTGAGCATTTCGCGGGGAAAACCAACCCGTGAGAAAATGCGCACCAATGCGTCCGCAACCTTGTCTGCCCGTATGGAGCTCAGGGCTACAGCTTCAGGGTTGCGAGTGGCATAATCTACCACCGTGAGAATGAAACGTTTCCCTGTGCTGCTGGGTATTGCTAGAGGCCCAATGATGTCAATCGCAACCCTTTGGAAGGGCTCCTCTATGATGGGCCAGGGCCTCAGCGGGGCTTTGTCTGTGTCACCTGCTTTGCCGACCCGCTGACATGCGACACAAGACCGGCAAAAATCGGCAATATCTGTCCTCTTGTGGGGCCAATAAAAATTGTGGGCCAGACAGGATTTGGTCTTGCGGATCCCCAAGTGACCAGCCAGGGGCACCTCATGTGCTATTCTTAATAGCTGCTCCCTGTACCTGTGGGGAACAATCAACTGCCGATCTGCCTCCTCCACTTCAGACGGCTCAGAGGGAATAACCTCTCTGTACAGTCTGCCTTGCTACCAGTACACCCTCACTCTGTCGCCCTCCACCGGTGCCCTGTCCGCCAGACCCCTGAGCTCTCCCAGGCTGCTATCAAGCCGTACAGCCTCGGAGAACTCAGTGCTGTCAGCCACAGGCACCAGGGAGGTGGCAAACTGAGAGGCCTGTGGGTCCTCAGAGCCAGGCTCTGAAGTGGAAGAGCCCGACCCAGTGACATCAGCCCCTTCAGTGGACAATTCGTCTGCTGCAGCCCGGTGAGCACTGCGGGTCACCACTGCAGCTGACGGAGCATTCACTGTACACATGTCATTATGCAACACATCACATATTACATCAACATTATCTGCATGCATGGTAACAACGTGTCCCCCTCCAGGCCTGGGCACTGGAGACTCACTAGGGCTGGCTCCTAGTACACAGTCCGTAGGCCCTGGGGCCTCGCCAGCACTCCCCACTTGCACAGCAGTATCACACAGTACCTTGCAAGAGTCCTGAACTTCTGTTGGAGATGCAGGCTCCACGGGGTTTGGAGTAGGCTCATACCGGGCCACTAACCGTCCCAGGTCAGTACCCAACAAAACGGTTCTCAGGGCATCCGTTACCCCCACTTCTTTCATTCCGCTGCCGGCCCCCCAATCCAGGTGGACCAAGGCGGTGGGTGTGGCGGGGGCTGACACCCCCAACTCCTTTGACAGTCATAGTTTTGCCAGGAATGTACTCCTCGGGGTTCACAAGCTAGGGGTGCACTAGAGTCACCTCTGCTCCAGTGTCTCTCAGACCGGTGGTAACTGTATCCCCAACCGTGACAGGTTGCAGATTCTCGGCATAGCTACCTGCATTCCTGGTGGCACACAACGCATTTCGGGCCCCGCCAGAGTTTGGGGCTTCCTTCTTCTTTTCTGGGCATGTAGCACTGATGTGACCCGGTTTGTTACAGGCAAAACATCTCCGAGTGTCAACTGTGGCTGTTCTACCTCCAGGCGGCTGCGGGACTTGGCTTCGCTGGGTGCTCAGAGGAGAAGGTCTCGCAGTCTTTTCTCCCTTCCAGCTGGGCGCCGTAGTCCTCCGAAAGTCAGATGCTCGATTGGACGTGTAGGCATCAGCAACTTTCGCGGCCTCATCCACGGTCTTCGGCTCTCGGTCCCGTACAAACTGCCGGACCTCAACAGGACAAGTGTGGAGGAACTGGTCTTTTATTATCAGGTCCTGCAGAGCATCAAAGGTTTCAACAGCCAGTCCTTTTACCCACTGCTGGAAGGCAGTGCGCAGGTTGCACGCATGACCCAGGTAACTGTCATTAGGACCTCGCTGCACTGTCCTGAAACGTTTGCGATATACCTCTGGCGTGAGGTGGTATCGCGCAATTGTGGCTTTCTTAATTGCCTCAAAGTCTGTTTCTTCCTCCTGGGGGAGACTCACAAACGCTTCCAGGGCCTTGCTTCTCAGCCCTGGTGTGAGGTATCTTGCCCACTGCTCACGGGGCACCCCATACTGCCGACAAGTCCTTTCAAACCCCTGTAGGAGAGTGTCTATGTCAGTCCTTGTCCATAGCGGGGAACTTATCCAGGGGGATTCTGTGGACCCGCTCACCTTCGCGTTCTGCGGGTCCAGCAGACCGGTTCTGCTGCTGAAGTTTAGCCAGCTCCAGCTGGTGTCGCCGTTCAGCACTTTCCCTCTCGGCCTGGTGTTGCCGTTCAGCTCTCCCCTCCTCTGCTTGGAGTCTGTCCCTCTCGGCCTGGAGTCGCTGGGCAGCTTGTTCCCTCTCTGCTTGCCGATGTTCCAGGATCAGCTTGAGGCGCAGTTCGGGCTCAGCCGAACCTAGTAGCTGTAGGTCGGCTTCCAGAGATGTCATCTCCGTGTTCGGTGGATCATTCATGACATCGTCTCCACTCGCATTCTGTGGCGGAACGATTCCTCCTCCGGATTGTCGTGAGCTGCATCCGCTGACGTTGAAGCACGGGCTTGCTCTGCCTCATCATACTCCTCGAGCGCACAAACTAACTGCTCCTTAGTCTGGCCGCTCACCGTCTCGATGCCTTTGTGCTCACACAGGTTGAGTAGTATCTCTTTGTTTTGCCTTGCATAGCTGGATGCTTTCTGAGCCATCGTGTTGCAAAAAATAACAAGAAAAAAAGGGGGGGGGGGGGGGGGGAAAGCAAAATACCAAGTGTGTATCTTTGAACAAAAAAAAACGTATATAGATTGCACTGAGTAGACTTCTGTAGGCTAGTTGCTTCTAGCAAGCTTCCAGCCTTTAGTACTCAGAATAGCGAGCTAAACTGCGTACTAATGTACTAAACGTTCCCACCACTGCCAGCCAATTATGTCAGAAACCGGCTTGCGGCACGCCTGCGTATACGGTTCCCGACTGCGGGTTTGACCAGATCAAGCGGGGAGCAGCCTTGTTCAAGCTAAATCAAGGCTGGGACCTCTCAGAACATCTCTCACTGCCACCACTAGCGGTTCGCTAGACACTTCCACTCTGCTGTCGAGTCCTCAGCGCGCAATCCGCGTTTTCGTATTCGGATCAGCTTTGCGCTTAGGCCGAATACGGGAACGCCACGCACCCACACACACACACAGTTGCAATCTTACCCTGTAGTGAAGCAAAACCACTAAAAGTCGTTCCGAACGATACTGTTAGCCACTCTGCTGTCGCTACTCGCACTGGCGGTTTCGTACGTTGGGTCAGCTGCGCGCTTTAGGCCAACGTATGACAAACGCCCCCACACACAATGCAATTACAATTTCATATGGTAGTGTTGCTCAAGCATACAATTAGGCATGGACTTATACACACTTCGATCTCTTCTGGGCTATGAGTGTTAGTTTAGTACGGCAGAAGTCAACCTTATTAAATAATAATTTAATATCCCAGGGAAAAAAGTGGAACAATGCAGAACAGAATATATACAAAAGATTACAAAAACAAAGTAACAAGTTACAAAGATAAAAGTAGAAAAATACACACAAAGCGATTTTGCTTACCGAAATAAACTGGGAAATAAACGTACCAGCGTATCGATCTGGCGTTGTTGCGGGAGTACGCACTTCTGGTCAGGAACCAGGTTAGTTCTAGCCGTGTGGACTACCTCCAAGAACTACAAGTTGTGGCTATCCTAGCTGCGGTTTTATACTGTGAGATACGCCTGGAGGCTGCAACTTCCTTGGGGTGGGGAGGAACTAGTTTTTAATTAAATCTCAGACATATTCCATTTCCAGGTAAAAGTCTATACATCAAAAGATTGTGAAGTGAGGCTTTCAACTCCAGGTGAAAACTTGATTAAGGCTTCCTCCCATTATTTCCTAGCATCAAAGCTTTCCTGTCTCAGCCCTTAAAGTCTGCAGAGATTTCCAACCCCCTTCCAATAGATGTAATTTACAGGGTATTGTTTGCACCTTCACCAATAATTCAATTTCCACAGGTAAAAAATGGTATCAAAAGGACTTCACCCCTTCACCCATTTCCAGTAGGCTGTCATGTACATTTCAAACATTCCTGTGTTAGTCTCCAGACTGGGGTAGTCTTGCTTTGTGTATTGAGACAATGGGCCGTCTCCTGAGTTCAAAAAGCCAGGCAGATAATCCCAATAGCAGGGAACCACTCTCAGAAGGAACTGCATACATAAACTCAAAGTACTTTATGGTCAAGGCAACAGCTCCCTTCTAGCAGACCTACACGGAACACAGGCAGAAAAGTGAAAGAATATGTTCCTTTATTATCCTTAACATCATCAGCACCCCAATATATCACCACAATCACTTCCTCAGCTAATAACACCAAGTTGCCTAATGACTGAGACTCCACTGTAATGTTAATACATCACATAAGAAGAAGATATATCAAATGTATTACAGCCCCCACCACCACTGTCAATACTATCGAGCAATGGCAGTGTTCTCCCCAGGCTCTTTTAGCCGGGTGATCCACCTGGCTAGTTTTGGTGAGCACCCGGCTGTTATCAACTCACCTCCTCCTATGCTGTGAGCAGAGTTGTGCACAGAAGCACCGGCCCTGCATTCTCTCATCTTGCCCCACCCGGCTACTTTTTCATGCCACCCGGCTACTTTTTCATGCCACCCAGTTGGAAATAATTTCTGGGGAGAACACTGAATGTATAATGCAATTGTAGAAAATCTGTCATTTTTACTGATGTTTTATTATCACTAAACCTAACCCTATTCTCACTCTAGTGATGCTTAACTGCCCCCGCCCGCCCACCACAATATGCGTCAATAACTGAACCACTAAAAAAAACCCTCTGCCAATATCTGCACCACCTAAAAATGAAAATGATCTAAAACGAGCACCTGGTCACCACGGGAGCCACAATTAACATTGGAGTCTATTCGGCGCACATTTTACCAAAATGGCACCAGCAGGGCACCTGCTTAGTGTGGTGATAACTGCCTATTCAGAATATTTGTATAACACTGATGTGGAAGTGTTTGGAAACCATGAGAACAATTTACTTTTTTATTTTTAGTAGGTAGACAGCAATACAAGTAATATATATTGTGAAATACAGTTATGGGCTGTCTTCTGTTGTTTTTTTAGACATACAAGATAAATACTAATATTGGTAATGCATGCTGTGTACTATCAGGATCATTATTACTTTATGAATAATTGAAAGCAATGATTGCTCCAATAACAAACTTCTGAAAATCTGGATTACATTAGTTTAGTATTATTGTTACAGAGTACCCAGAACATTTATTATTATTATTTTTAGAATTTCTAAAGCGCCAATATCTTCCACAGGGCTTTACAGAATATGCAGTCTTTTCACTTTCCCTCAAAGGGGCTCACAATCTAATCCCTACCATAGTCATATCCATCATAATCTAGGGCCAATTTAGAGGGAAGCCTATTAACTTATCTGGGATGTGGGAGGAAAATGGAATGGCCGGAGGAAGCCCAAGCTTTTGCCCCATACACAGGCTTGATTAAAGTCAGCTGAGGCAGTTGAAAACGACCGCCTTAGCTGATAATCCAGCGTGTTTACAGTGGCCCCTGTCCACCGCCCTGCAAGCGATCCGAGAAGCGGATCAACTTGGCCAAGCTACTGGCAATTTCTTTCTGCCACCACTTGCCCCACCCGCCACGTGATGTCATGTGCATGCCACTTCATCTGCCTCCTCCCCATAGCAACAGAACGTGTCGTCGGCTGTACAGCTGACTTTACATCTGTACAGTGTTAGCCCAGTGATGTTGCCTGAGGGATCGGATCCCAATCCCCGACGGGGGACATTAGTCACAGGTGTGACTGAATGGTGGGAATACACGGATCGATTCTGGCACTCGATTCTGCTCCCGATCGTTTTACCCGCTCTCTTCTCTTATATTCCACTCATTTTTCTTATCTTTTTTCATTTCACTTTAATGAGAAATCGAGCGGCAAAGTGATCGAACTGTGATCGGACATGTCGGAAATTATCTATCGAGCCATCTTATCAGCTCAGGATCGAGTCGTGTATTCCCAGCATAACACTGGAAGACCATAAAAACTATGCAAATAGTGCTGGCTAGGACCCCACATTGAAGGAAAGAGTGCTATTCACTGCACCTCTATACTTCACGGCGACCCAAAACCACTAGGATATTATAAGGTACTCAAAGGCCCTCTTAGGGCTCTTTCACACTAGGAGCTGATCTGTCCATTTGGATGGATCGCTCCTAGGATGCGGTAAGCGAGGTAATATGAAAGTCTATTGACTTGCATGTTACCTTTCAAATTAGACAAAGCTTTCCAGAGCGTTAAGCTGTAACCCATCTGGGAGCTTTTAATTCTCCTGCGCCTGCGTTTTCCTGTCGGGTAAATTAGAATTAGCGTCGCTGATCAGCATTGAACCGCAACTTCCAGATGTCACGCTGTAGGTCATAACATGTGCATGAAATCGGGTTTGTGCACTCATTGCCTAGTGTGAAAGAGGCCTTATTAAAAAAAAAAAAAAGTAAGATCTCCCATGATACATTACTGCCATGCCGTAATGAGGAGCAGAAACTCCGAAAAGGCGGTACACATATTGGATTAGCATGGCTATGTAAACTTAGTACACTATATAGGCACACTGGGCATTGGGCAAGCCAGTGGTTCTGGAGGTGTGGTTAGCTTTCAGGGACACAAAGGAATGATTTGCATATTCAGCAGTGATGCATCATGGGGAAGTTACTCACTCTCATAAAGCTGAATAATTGCCAATAAAAGAAGGAAAATTCATATTCTTATTGTGATAGGTATACACAGAGAATACTTTTTACGTTGTCTTACTGCAGCAAACCAAAAAGGTTCTACCTAGTCCTCAAATATTTATTTTGCTGTTTCTGTTCCTGTTGACTAGATTTTCCTGCTGTATGTTTGAATTGGAAAAGGGAACAATGAAAAGGTTTGATCCTTTGTCACTTCTGTGCACTCCACAGCTCTACCCACACCACGGCAATGTCATGGGGAGCAGGAGTGGTATGGGTTAGTAGCAATGCCGCGCGGCCGGCCAGTTGAGCGCTCAAGACGCACAGGGTGTAGCCCCGCCCACCGATGCGTTGTGCCCGCCCTCTGCGAGCTTCGTCAGAATGCATGGAGTGGGGGGCAGAGCGGTGATTTGTGCATGTGTACGCCAGAAAGGCGTGGTTGTGGGCTCACCCATAGTCGAGGCTGTAACTTCCGTCATCAAGCCTGTCTCCATGGTAACTTAGATATCAAATCATCGGCAATTCTGCATAATCTTCCACCTATGCACTAAATTACATCTCTGGCAGTTATGCTGCATCTAGTTTGAGATTACATTCATATATTTCTCAGTTTATGAGGTTTTGTATTGATGTACTAGATTATGTTTTCATAGCAAGTTTCTTAGTACATGTCACATTACTGCTTGTTTACAGGAATGGCGCATAGCATAGTTCCTGATTAAGTCCATTCGTTGTCAGAGAGTCCAAGAGATAGATCCATCTACATTCATGTTGTAGCAGCATCTTCTCCCTATCTCCACCTCTTCTTTTTTCCCTGGAGCTTGTATATGCCCTTAAATCTGAAGCCAGATGTCTCTCCCCTATGGATTTCACAGAAATGTTCCGCCATAGCACTCCTATACTCCCTATTAGGTTTTCTACCGCAGTTTATGTTGCTCAGATGTTTTGTGATCCTCTTTTTCAATTTTCTTGTCGTCATGCCGACATATAATAGAGGACAAGGGCATTGGATGATATATACTGTCCACTCAGTATTACAGTTTATAAAGCAGCGGATGACCCACTGTTTATTTCTATGCGGTGCTTGGAATGTTCTTCCCGTCTCCACAAATTCACACACCGACCATCCACCACATCTGTACATACCCTTGCCTGTAAATTCTGTAAGCCACATCACCTGTGGTAAAATATCAGAGTGCACTAAGTGGTTCCGCAGATTAGGTGCCCTCCTGGCCACCATCTGCGGTCTCTGTCCCACCAAGGGGCCCACTGTGGGGTCCACCTGTAAAATCGGCCAATGCTTACATAGGACCTCTCGTATCTGTAACCAGTCGGAGCTAAACGCGGAAATAAACTTGGGACATGACTCCCTCTCCCGTGCATCTCTCTCTCGTTCCTTTTTCCGTCCCTGCAATAGGTCACTACGCAGGGTCTGGAGTGCCCTCTCAGCACCGGAGCACAACACCTCATGCTCATTGCCCCGGTCCTTGAACCGGTTGTACATTTGTGTGGCCTCCAGTCTAAAGTCCACATCATTGGAGCAATTTCTTCGGATACGAAGAAACTGCCCCGTGGGTATACCCTTAATCAGATGTTTTGGGTGATGGGTGGAGGAGGGTGTTGCCAGCTGTTGGCTTACGGAAGGTCCGCAGCACTGTTCCATCCTTCACTATCCTCAAATCAAGGAAGGAAATCTCATCCCTACTGATGGTATATGTGAGGTGGATATTTCTCTGGTTGAGATTGAGCTGATCAAGAAATTTTTCCAACCCAGATACACCTCCCCTCCACACCACCAGCACATCATCAATAAAACAGAGTCACACTTTCACATGTACATCAAATTCCGGACGTGTGTATACATCCATCCTCTCCCACATGCCTAGATGTAAGCAGGCATAGGCAGGTGCGCACGACGCTCCCATCGAAGTACCGTGCACCTGCCTATAGTGAGTATCATTGAACAAGAAGCAGTTGTGCTCCAGCACATACTGATTATGGACAGGGGTATCGGGGTATACATCTCCAAGGAAGAATTCTATTGCCCTTAAGCCCACTTCATGGGGAATAGACGTGTAAAGACTTTCCACGTCTATTCCCACCAAGATGTCATCAGGTTCAATTGTCAGACCATCCAAAAGGCGCAGGACATCATTTGAGTCCTGTACATATGAGGGGAGGGATGTAACTAATCTCCTGATCTTGCCATCAATCCAGGTAGATAATTTCTCAGTCGGCCCATTGATTGCGCTTACTATCGGCCTTCCAGGGGGTCTGTTGAGGTTCTTGTGGACCTTCGGAATCAGGTTAAACACCGGGACTCTTTAGGTATCCACCTTCAGATAATGTTTCTCCTGACTGTTAAGCACCCCTTCTTCTCCCGCATCATCGACCCATTCATTCACCCCAAATGCTATTCTCTCATATGGGGGACCGTGCAACGCCTGATACATATTTGTATCCGAAGGTTGACGATTAGCCTCCTGCATGTACAATTCTCTGGACCAAAGGACCACATTTCCCCCCTTATCAGTAGGGCGTATAATGACTTCACTGGCCCTCTTGAGCTCATCGAGTGCCACTCTTTCGCCCCTTGTAAGATTGTCTCTTCCTGATTTTTTCCAAGACAATTTTTTCAAATCGCGTGACACCAGCTCCAGGAAAATTCCCAGAGCTGGTACTGATTGAATCGAGGGCATATAGTTAGACCTAGAGTGACACTCCACATGCTTAATTTGACCTTCTTCAGAAGTTCGCTGATTTTGACATTCCGTATCCTCAAGCTGCCTGCAGTAGTGCCTCATGTAAACAGCCCAGCAACGTGATGAATGTGGGTACTGCTAACCCAGGAAGAGGCCGCTGATGATTGGAGGACACGCGCCTGTTGACAGGGTGGTAAGACACAGAAGGCAGTGTGTCTGTCATTTTAGCAGTCTGCTTAACTGGAAGTTTGTTATTTGCCAGTGCTTGGCCGGTTCAAGGCTTACCTCTAATACCCCAAGGCAGCTACACCTATCTCCACACTCTGAATATAATTGATGTGGTACCGGTACCAGAGTGTATGGGATGTATGTGGTTGGCTGTGAATGGTGGGTGTGAGGAGCGCTCTGCATTATTTTAAGTGTTTTTAGGGCAGTTCTGGTGCTAGGTGCATGTGTTTTTGATATTGTCATGTGACAGAAATAAAGGTGTTTAACTTATGTATACCCAGAGCGCCAGCATAGTTTTCTTGTTTTTCGAGGATTCCCTGCACTGACAAACGTCTCTGGGGGACTGCGCGTGTCCCCGGCTGCCCAAGCTGAATAGGAGATGGGCAGGGGGAGGAGCCAGAGCCGAGGAGCCAGCTTAATTTCTCACATTGACGCCGGGAATCTAATTCATTTCGCACATTGACCGCAGTGAGACGGCCACTTCTAGTTTTGACCATCCAGGACCCGAAGTGGCCAGACTTCGGGTTCTGGCCGTAACACATATAGGGCCTGATTCACAAAGCGATGCAAACTTTTTCGCGCGCAATTTGCCGCGATCGCGGACAATTGCGCGCGCAAAAGTCTGCGATCGTGCGAATCGCGGCAAATTGCGCGCACAAAAGTCCGCGAAAAAGTTTGCACCGCTTTGTGAATCAGGCCTATAGTGGGCAAACATAATATAATCTGGAACACTGAGCACATACATCTGTCATCAGTTGCTGCTGAGTTTCTGTTTGCAGTCTATTCATAACTGTAAGCCCCCGTTTACACTAAGGGCCTATTTCCACTACACGCAGATTGGATGCAGAATGGATGCAGAAAAACTGACTCCAATGAATGCTTATGGGAAAATCTGCAGCAGAAGAATCGCATTTAGTGGAAACAGGCCCATAGGCATTCATTGGAGTCAGTTTTTCTGCATCCATTCTGCATCCAATCTGCGTGTAGTGGAAACAAGCCCTAATCAGTTGGTACGCGTTTTTTCTTCTTCTCCATAGCAGTGCATTGTGAAAAAGATTTCAGTTAAAACGTGTTAAGTGTGAAAGGTGTCATAGGAAAACATGGATATTACTTTGAAAATCAGTTGTGCTTTCAGTTATAACTGAGAGCAACTGATTAGGTGTAAACGGGCCTAATGCTGGGCATACACGGTACATTTTGTACCGTGTAATCGAGCCGTCCCCGCGGGCGCACGGTTCGATTCCCGCTCATCCCCGCGGGCGGCTTCTTATCTTCCGCTCGTTTATTCTTTTGTCCTGCCCGCTGGTATGGAGCGTGGAATCGATCCTGCGGGGTATCGGACACGTCCTAAATTATCAATCGAGCCATCAGCGGCTCGATTACACGGTACAAAACGTGCCGTGTATGCCCAGCATAAGAATGCATTGCATACTATGCAGTTCCTATTCACACACATAAACAGCAGCTGTAGTTTTTGTGAGATCATGGCCCAGTGAGGTTGCTGCTATGTAACTGCATAGCAGAATACATTATGCAGCCTGATCACACTTTGCAAAACCTGAGGATCTGATGAACCTGGTACTCATACTATGGTGTGTGATCTGGTTTTCAAATATTTTTAAATATTGTCTGTAACCTAAATTAATGTTCAGCGCTGTGTAATATGTTGGCGCTTTATAAATACAATAAATAAATAAACCATTATAAATTACCATTTCCAAAAATGTAATTCAGCTGATATATGGCATGGGTTACACTTTGTTTGATTTTCAGTGTTGGTGATAAAATAGGAGGTTTATTTTTCAAAATAATGATGGCTTCATTAAGGCATCTTGCTGTGCAAACATGTACTTTGGTACTTGCAAACATAGATATACTCACTATAGCAACAGAATAGCTTTATGTCCCCTCAGTGTAGCCTGTATGCACGTGTAATGCTCTAATTCTCGGTTTCACTGCAATTTATATCTGTGAGCCGAAAGTGCAGGCATATTTATAAATAAAATGTGACCTACACAATACATTTATATTTAAAAGAACAAAAATCCCCCAGAATCACTTTGATCTCATGCTACCTAAACACATTAGTAAGTAACTCTGTATTATTGAACAGATGGGTTTTTCAGTACAGGTGTTACATATTTATTTTATGAGGCTGACCATAAATAAAATATGGTCTCATTAAGTCATTGTAAAAAAAACAGAGCCGGGTCACCCACAAGGTATTTGAGGCAGGTGCTAGAGCCTAGTGAGTGCCCAAGGGCCTGTCCCATCTTCACTGAACCCCCGCCACCACCTCACCTTACCAGAAAGCCTTGTGGCAGGCAGGGGGAGACAAACTGCTACCTAGGGCAACATTTCCTCTTAACCTCCCTCAGGTGAAGACGGCAGGGTTTAATGTCATAGGTGTTACACAAATTCATTTTTTTCCTTAAACGTTTGTAGAAGCCTTTGTGTGTGAGTTCAGGAAGTGATCTGGCCCTGACTTTTTTGAACACAATCAGAGGCTGTGCACAGTGCTTTAAAAACTACAAAAAACAAAACAGTAGAGGTGCACAGTAAGTGCACAGGAGTAGAAATGTCAGTTTGTAAGATGTTTGCCTGTCCTTCATGATTTACACTGGTGAATGCAAACCTGAAGCAAGTGCCACAGAAGATACTGACACTCTCTAAATCCAAAATGATAATGTACAGTGTTTAATGTTTTTTTTTAATTGTGTTGTCTTCTAGGTTGAAAATGTCCAAGGTAGTAATGGTGGGGGACCTTTATGTTGGAAAAACCAGTCTTATCAACAGGTATATTGCAACGTGTGTAACTCTTAGATAATGTATGTGATGTCCCCAAAAAAATAGATTGCCCGTGCAGTCTTAGATTAGCAAAATGTTACAATCTCATGTACCAACAATTAACAAATACCAGAATTATGCTATGGCACCCTCTCTCTTCCTTTACATATAATGTGTTGGTTAATGAGGTCAAGAGGCATTGTCTGACTACAGAATTTCTTGTCTCCTTCCTCTTACCTGGAGACAGTGGATTGGATGCCCAGAGGTTTTTTGGTGGTACATGAGATTGTAACTTTTTGGTAATCTCAGACTGCAACCGCGATCTTTTTTTTGGACATTCATTTTGTATTATTTACAGTTGTGCGTAGGTCTGCACACCATGTTTTTCAGATTGTTTTATAAAGAAATGCATACTTATTTGTACTGTTATGTATATGATGTATGACAGAGAAACATATGAGGTATTTGTTGCCATTTTTCCAAAGTAAAGGCTATTATTATACATAGTCCTTTAAAGGGATACTGTAGGGGGGTCGGGGGAAAATGAGCTGAACTTACCCGGGGCTTCTAATTGTCCCCCGCAGACCGATGCTCCGGCCCCGCCTCCGATTCACTTCTGGAATTTCTGACTTTAAAGTCAGAAAACCACTGCGCCTGCATTGCCGTGTCCTCGATCCCGCTGATGTCATCAAGAGCGCACAGCGCAGGCCCAGTATGGTCTGTGTCTGCGCAGTACACTCCTGGTGACATCAGCGGGAGCGAGGACACGGCAACGCAGGCGCAGTGGTTTTCTGACTTTAAAGTCAGAAATTCCAGAAGTGAACTGGAGGCGGGGCCGGAGCATCGGTGAGTGGCTGCGCCAACACAGGATGTCTGCGGGGGACCATTAGAAGCCCCGGGTAAGTTCAGCTCATTTTCCCCCGACCCCCCTACAGTATCCAGTTTGCTTTTTGCCATCATATTTTCCATTACTCCATAATGTTGTAAGTATTAATGCAGATCATATACAGTCACTATTCCATTCCAAGTACAAATGTTTTCCTAGATGTTTGTAGTGGCAAAACTTATTTTCATGTGTTTATGAATTTTTTGATTAGCTGATATCAAATAAAGATAAATAAAAAATGAAACACTATGCTAGTGATGACTAGTACTGCACTGCCATACATGCATGTTTTGGCATAGTAGCACCTGTCAGCACCACACTGGTGGCTGTCCCTTCCACAGACAATGACAGTGTTTCTGGTGGCTCTTCCAGCAGTATTGACTGCTAAAGACTTCAATTAGGTAGTGTGGACAGTCCAATGTTAGTCTATGGCAGCAATGACTTGGTTGCAGAGGGCACAGCTTCTATTGCTGCAAGGAGGTGCCCTTACTGTGCTGATCTGCTGACAGGCCCCACTGTACCATGTGATAACTACCATATACGTCACACTTCAAAGCTAGGAACACACTACAAGGGGCTAGGAAAATAGGAGAACCACTAGAGCCTTGTTTCTACTTTGTTTTTTTCAACAATCTTTTATTGAAATTGGCACAACAGAACACATATGTTATCGAGTTGCATATATGATTACATAATAAAAGCTGGCATGAGAAATAACATTTTGTCACTGACATTATTTGCCTATTTTTTCTTAATTGAGAAAGGGGGGAAGGGGAAGAGAGGGGAGAGGGGGAAAGGGAGGAGGGAGGGGGGGGGATAGGGGGAGGGAAGGCAAAACAGGGGATATCTCAGGAAACCATAAAAAGAAGCATGTTCATAGCATAACCTAGGAGAATTAAGATCCAGGGTACCTTTCCTGATGGGACATAAAGAAAATGCAAGATAATCTCATAGGTTGATTCCCGGTGAATAGATGATGTGTGGAGGTATGTAACCATGTGTTCAGTTGTGGGAGCATTTGTGGAAGCAGTGAGGGATTAAGACAGGTAAGTGTGGAGGGCATCTGAGTCGCAGAAATCAATCCAAACCAACCATCTCAGGGTAAAAATGTTGTACTTGTCCTGTGCCGTGAGGAGGAGATCATCCATTCTTTTTATATGGTTCATGTGGCTGATGAGATCAGGGAGAGAGGGGACAGCCTGTTTTTTCCAGTTTCTGGCGATAAGTAGCCTAGCACAAATCAAGAGATATCTAAAGACTGATTTCTTGGCTGCTGCCAGAGAACCAGGGATAATAGAGAGTAAGCCAATTTCAGGAATACATGGCATTGGTTGGAGGTACAGAATGTTGTGCAAGTCGAATACTTTCCGCCAGAAAGGGTTTATGGCAGGGCATTGCCACAAGATATGAAAGTAAGTGCCTATCTCCGACCCACATCTCCAACACGTGTCGGCAGACTTGATATCAAATTTAGCTAATCTGGCTGGGTCTCTATACCATCTGGCGTAAAGCTTAAAGTTTCTTTCCTGAGCTAAAACTGAAGGAGACATTTTGTGTGATAGGGCATATACCTTGTCCCATTCTTCTTGGTCAATTTCCCTTCCCAGGTCTCTCTCCCATGTATTCTGTAATTTTTGGAGGGCCAATTCTCCACAGTCAGCAATCAGAATTTTGTAAATTTGAGAGAGCATGTGTTGGGGCTTGGAGGCCCTGGAGCAGAGCTTCTCAAAAGGGGAGAGGCGCCTGTGTATATTTCCCATAGAACGAAGGGATTTGTAGAATTGGCGAAACTGGATAGTAAGGAACCAATTTGGTAGTGGAGCTTCCTCCCCCCTCTCCATCCCTCCCGCGGCAACAGGGAGGTGGGTCCAATATAGTGCCTAATTTGAGGCCAGTTGTCTCTACCCCTTCCCAAGAAGTCCTTCCTGTGCATCCCTGAGCCAAAGCTAATGTTGTCTAGGATGGGTGTGAGAGGGCTAGGGGTAGGTGAAAGACTATATTTTTTAGACATTCTGTCCCATCTACCCAATACCACAGCTGACCAGAATTGGAGAGTGCTGGGGGGGATCTCCTGTCCTTGGGGGTCCAAAGGAGAGCTCGTTGGTCAATTGGGTCTAGGGAGGACTCTAGGCTGAGCCACTGCTTTTGATCCCTACCGTAAAACCAGTCAAGAACCAAAGTCAGGGTGGCGGCCTCATGATAAGTAGCGAGGTTGGGTAGTCCCACTCCCCCGTCTTCTTTAGCTCTAAAAAGGAGATTAACGTTTGTCCTGGGTCTCCTGTCTTGCCACAGGAAGGAGCTAATTTTTTGTTTGAGGCCTTTAAAAAAGGAACTGGGGACCTCCACCGGGACAGCTTGGAAAATGTATAACAATCTCGGCAAGACATCCATTTTAATAACATTGACCCTGCCCAGCCAGGAGAGGTTGAGTTTGTTCCATGTCGTTAGGTCTTTATTTATTTTATCTACCATGGGAGGGAGATTGAGTTCAAAGATGGTTGTGAGATCAGATGGGAGGAGGATCCCCAGGTATTTCAAAGCCCCCGAGACCCATCTAAATGGGAATGAAGTTTTAATGTGATGGAGCATGTCGGGGGGCAGTGAGATATTTAGGGCCTCTGTCTTGGATATGTTCATTTTGAAGTTGCTAAGGGCCCCAAAGTCCCTGGCTTCCTTTAGAAAGCAGGGTAGCGTCGTAAGGGGTTCTGAGATGTATAGAAGCAGGTCATCTGCATATAGGGATAGTTTAGTTTTGTATTCTCCATACTGGAGCCCCTTAATGTCCGGGTTGGCTCGAAGAGCGTTAGCAAAATGTTCCATACATAGTATGTATAATAAGGGGGATAGGGGGCACCCTTGTCTTGTCCCGTTGCCTATGCGGAAGGCGTCCGACAGGACTCCGTTTACTCTTACTTTAGCAGAGGGGGAGCTGTAGAGTCCCATGATTTTGTGGAAGAGAGAAGGTCCGAGACCTATTTGAATAAGGGTCTCTCTCAAGAACCCCCAGTGAATCCTGTCGAACGCCTTCTCAGCATCGACTGACAGAGCACATATGGGAATGTTGTCTTTCTGAGCCCTATGGATTATTGAGATAGCTTTAAGAGTATTGTCCCTCGCTTCGCGAAAAGACGTGAAACCCACCTGGTCTGTGTGTATGAGGTAAGGTAGGTTGGGTTTCAATCTTTCTGCTATTATCTTGGAAAACACCTTTATATCTAAATTGATCAGAGAGATGGGGCGATAGCTGCTACAGGAGCTGGGATCTTTGCCCTCTTTAGGGATAACTACTATGTGTGCTTGTAAGGCTTGGTATGGGAAGGGGTTACGTTCAGATATTGCGTTAAACGACTTGGTCATCATAGGGGCTAGGTCAGAGGCAAAATGTTTGTAAAAGACAGCCGAATAGCCGTCTGGGCCAGGGCATTTCCCTGGTTTGAGCATGGCTATGCCAGATAGGGTCTCTGCTTCTGAGAATGGTTCCTCCAGGGCCCTAACCACTGCTTCATCCAGGGTTGGAAGTGCAGTTTTCTGTATGTATGCTTTTAGTCTCTGGGATAGGTCCCCCGGGTTCATGTCAGAGAATTTGCCTTTAATGTTGTATAACTCCTCGTAGTAGGCTTTGAATGTGTCTGCGATTTGGTTGGCCTTATGAACCTGGGGACCCTTTTTAGTAGCTATGGAGGGGATATATGTGGCGCTTTTCCTAGGATGAAGATATCTCACCAAGATTGTGCCACACTTATCAGCCCTCTCGTATAAAACTCCTTTGAACCTTTCCCTTTGAGCTAGAGAGCGCTCGTCAAGGATAGATAAAACTGACTGTCTGCATGCGTTTAACTGTAGAGTAAGTTGTTGGGGATTGGTGGGATTCCTCTTAAGTTTCTCCTCTAGTTCAGAAATCTCCGCAAACAGGAGTGATAGTCTGGCTCCCCTGGCTTTTTTAAGGCGGGCCCCGTGAGAGATAAGAACTCCTCTAACTGTGCATTTTAGTGCCTCCCATTTAAAAGTATCTAGGGTGTCATCCGATTCATGAGCCCTGATGAAATCTTTGATTGTTCTACCCACGTCCTCTAAGCATTCCTGATCTTTCAGAAGGTTAGAGTTTAATTTCCACGAATATGGGCTCCTAGCGTCCCCCAGTAGGTCTAACTCACAGGAGACCGGGGCGTGATCAGACCAGAGTCTTATCCCGATGCTAGATGAGATGACCCTGTCTAGTAAGCTGTGGGAGAGAAGGACAACATCTATTCTGCTGGACGACCCGTGAGGGGCTGAGAAAAAGGTGTAGTCCTTTTCCTTGGGATGGAGAACTCTCCAACAGTCCACCAGCCTGAGCGCCTGTAATTTACTTTTAATTTTTATACGTAGATGTGAGGGTATGCCCGAGTGTCCTACTGAGGAATCCAGATTTGGATTTAAGCACAAGTTCAAGTCTGCGCCTATGATCACTTGCCCTTTGGCGAATGTTTCCAGTTTAGAGAGGTATCTTAGAAGGGTCTGACCCTGATTCTGGTTAGGTAAGTAAAGGGAGGCGATCGTGTATTGCTTGGCACAAATTTTTAGATGGACAAAGATGTATCTGCCCAGGGGATCCACCAAAGACTCTACATCAGAAAAGGGGAGGGATCTGTGGAGGCCTATAGAGACACCTTTCGATTTAGAATCTGGAAAGGTGCTGTGGAACCACGTAGTGTAGTTTCGATCTTTGATCATAGGAAAATTATCAGACCTAAAGTGGGTCTCTTGTAGCATTAGAATTTTGAATTTGGCTTTATGCATACTGTGCAATATCTGGGATCGTTTATTTGGGTTATTGAATCCTTTTACATTAAAGGAGGCACATCCACACATCTCTCCCCTAGAACCTCTACCTGTGTTAGCTGACATGGTTACATTGAGTGTACTTTATGACCCCGCACATTATAGCCTGCCAAGTATTCTTGTACCTCTTAAGGAAGTACAGCCCAAGGTCAGGCCATGCACAGAACATTGTTGTGGTATGCAAAACATTTCCTGAGAAAACATGAGATATATGATAAACAAGAGAAATAAAGAACATAATATAGAACAATTTAACAAACATATTCGAGATATTAATCACGAAGAGTAGAAAGTCTAGGTAAACCAGACTATAATCAGTGGGAGCGAGGAGGCCGATAACACACTGGGTCTCGGCTCCCGGGCCCCCAGGCTAGCAGGGTATTGGTAACAGTCAAACAGCTTAATGTAGTATTACTTTCCTCTATGGTGGGAACCCACGCTGGCAAGCTGTGGTTTAAGTCTCATAGACGTTGTCCGCATTGGTAGGTGATATATACAGGAGCACCCATTTTAACTGAATGGGCGAGCCTAAAGAAGCTTCTGTTATAAAAGTTGGCCAAAATGACCGCCCTCCTGTACATTACATGCGGACCATGCAAACTTAGTCCGGATAACCAATGAGCGTATGTAGTGGGGGAGGAAAGTGGGGGGAGAACATGGGGGGAGAAGACTTTTTGCAAGCAATAAGCCAATGGCAACATCCCGGACGGCTAGGCCCCTATGGTGTCCCTTGTCGGGGAGAGGATGCAGGGCCCGGGCCAGATTCCCGGTCAGATGATCTGCGTCTCCGTCTGTTGTTGCGACCAACCGTCTGCCAGCTTTTTCTCTGCTGAAGAGCCTCTGGAGGTGTCTCAGGGGTCGGAGGGTCCAAAGGCCAAGCGGACAGCTTAACTGGTGGTAGGCCGAGGATCTCCCGGAACTTCGGTAGGTCGTCCGGCGAGGAGAGATAGGCCAATTTCCCGTCAGGGTGTACTTGGAGCTGGAAAGGGTAACCCCATCGGTAAGGAATGTGCTTTGCTCTCAGAGCCTCTAGGAGCGGGCGAACCGCCCTACGCAGCTGCAAAGTGAGGCGGGAGAGGTCTGCCAAGATGGTGATTTTGACGCCATCAAAATCAATGTGGCTTTTCTCCCGGGCGGCTAGCGAGATGGCTTCTTTAACAGTATAATAATGCAGGCGGCAGACAACGTCTCTCGGGCGTTCCGGGTTTGTGCTAACTGGGCCCAGAGTACGGTGGGCTCTGTCCATTTCAATGGGAGAGTCACTGGGGCTACCGAGGAACATGTTGAAGATACCGGTTAGTGTGGGGATTAGATCTTGTACCTTGGTTGATTCCGGAATCCCTCTTACTCGGAGGTTGTTTCGGCGTTGCCTATTTTCCTGGTCGTCTATTTTCATGTATATATCTTTAATTTGATTAGAATGACGTTCTAGTATTGCATCATGGTCTCTCTGCTTCTGCCCCAGCTTTTCTATCTCCTTTTCTGACTCCTCCACTCTGTGGCCTATATGGCGGATTTCTGTCTTCACCTCCTCCAGCTCCTTACGATAGGTGGCCTCTATTCTGCTGACGTATTTCTCGAGGTCGTCCTTGGTCGGAAGAGAGCGAATGTAATCATGTAGATCTACATCTAGGTAAGCCTCTGAGCCTTCCGATCTTGGAGGGGAGGGAGGGTTGGATACGTCTGCCTCCGGAATCTGCTCGGTGTTAGGCTCGGTTGCGGCCTTTTCTTTTGAGGGAGGCTTCTCCGCCATCTTGGATCCCCCAGCGGCGCTCAGAGAGCGAGTTGTCGGGCGAAAATAGCTGTGGATTTTGGAGGAATGAGAGTGTCCAGAGTGTCTCCTCTCCTTTCTGCTTCTCCTACCGCCCATGTGTAACCGAAAGATCGAGCTGAAACGTGCTTATGGATAGCCTGGGAGCCACGGAGTAGCGGAGCTCAGCTCAAGAGCGTCCTGCTCGCGCCATCAGCAAGCCACGCCCCCCTTGTTTCTACTTTTAATCACAAATGCAATGCATTACGAGGGGAATTTTCATTTACGGGATTTTTTTTTTTGCAATTTTTGTACGCTATTTCAATTTGCTATTGCATTTATGCATTTATGATTGCATTGAACAGCAAAATACATTAAGAAATGGAAATTGTAAGGAAATTCCAGAGTTCATATTTTGAATACATTTGTTTTGTGCTCCCATTAAACATTACACAAACCATCAAGAACCGCAGCAGGCAATGCATTCTCTTCTGTGTAAAAATTGTGTTGCACTAGTAAAAATGCCACACTGTGATTTATATTGTAGTGGCAGCATTGTAACTCCAAAGATAAGGACAACCTTAAGCTTAAGAGGGAAATGGAAAGCTTGGCTATGCTTCTGGGCGTGATAGAAAGCTGGGCCACACAGTAGAGAAATGTAAAAAGCTTAGTTACACTGAAAGGGGCACACACACACACATGCACGCGCGCACACACACACACACATGTGTAAATTCGCTACTTTCAAAAATAAAGTTTGTAGTAGACTGCAGACATCCAGTTAATTTTTAACTGCTCAGTCATCACAACGTATTAAAGTAAATGTGTAACAAGCAGGCTTTTGTAATAATTTCTCTCTCCACTTTGAAAGACCTCTAAACAGAGTCCTATTTGTATGAGATGGCTGTTCTGTTATGTAGCTGTATTGTGTTTGTCCAGCACGACCTAAAAAAGGGGGTGATGCACTAAAGTTCTATAATGCTGCTGTAACCAGCACATAAGTTATCACACCATACTAACAATTAATTCCCCATTGATTCACTATATTAAGGTGTAATTTATCTCATGTGTAAGAGGATCCCCCTTCAAAGATTCTTACAAGTAACCTCATGTCTGCCCCATTGGCTTGGGAGGGTTTGCACTGCTAGGGTGGATGTCAAATCCCCCTTACCTTCACAAAGCAACCTGTCCTCTACTAGTGGGCAGAAGAGATCTTTGTACACCAAATGGCCTGCTGATAAGGAGCAAAAGTGAATAGTGTAATTACCCAAATAACAGAGAGATAAAAATAGGCAGATGTAAACCAGCATATCAATACAGCAGCTTCAGGCAGATCCATTACCCATTTGCCAATAATGGAAATAATAATGTAATAAATTGTTTACTAACATGTTGATTGAAGTCTTTAGAGATAATCTTCTGGCACGCCATCTTAAACCGCTTCCCACCAATAATATATTATTAGACCATTGCTGACAGGCATAGAGCAGTTGTAAGCAGTGTATAAGGGGAATACCATGGGGTCTTTTGTACTCTTTACCACCCTAGTACCTGGGGGCAGGAGCTGATGTGCATATGCTAATTAACTGTAAGTGTTTATTTATTAGCCATAAAAAAGGAAAACAAACAAGTATCACCTGTTTATCTTACATGGTAAAATTACAGCCGGGCTGTTTAACACCTGCTTCCTACTGGTCAAGGGGCCGTTAGATGTAGGCAATCTTGAGCAATGTCATTTGCCCCATCCCTATTGAGCAATTTACATTCTCATGCAATCTACATTGCATATAGTCCATGGGCACTGAGACAAAGTTGTAGGGTGTAGGAACACAGGAAAGTTAATGGTGAATACTTCAAGTACCACCTGGGCCCCCTATGCTCCAGGGCCCCATAGCAGCTGCTATGGCTATTGCTACGCCTTTGATGCCACATGAGGCCACATGAGAAACACTGGCAGCTGAATAGTTGTCTAGAATCATCATACTTTTTTGTGCAGAATTATTCAAATATCTATTAATGTATGTTTAATTAATGGCTAAGGTCGGAGCAAAAATGCTTTCTTATGTGGACAAAATCATGACATAACATGATATAAAGGTACACCTAAAGGGCATCAAAATGTTATCATATAAGATATGATGGCTGGATGGTGTAATGGTTAAGGGCTCTGCCTCTGACACAGAAGACCAGGGTTTGAATCTCAGCTCTGCCTGTTCAGTAAGCCAGCACCTATTCAGTAGGAGACCTTAGGCAAGTCTCCCTAACACTGCTACTGCCTATAGAGCGCACCCTAGTGGCTGCAGCTCTGGCGCTTTGAGTCCGCCAGGAGAAAAGCGCGATATAAATGTTATTTGTCTTGTCTTGTCTTGTAAGACCGTGTGCATTTATTTGACACTTACACAAGGTTTCACAGAGAACATTGAACAGTTAACGTCACTAGCTGTCCCTCAATGGGGCTCAGTCTAATGGCACTAGCATAGTCTAGGGCCAGTTTTCAGGGGAAGACAATTAACCAAAACAAGTATGTTTTTGAGATGAGGGAGGAAACTGAAGTAATCGGATTTGGGGGGCCAAACACAGAGAGAGCATTTGAACTCCATGCAGATCATGTCCTAGCCAAGATTTGACCCTTGGCCTTCAGTGCTACATTATGGTTTGCAGAGACAAAGAACACAGGAGAAATCATCTGTAAAATTTGGGACATTTAAAGTTCACCTGTCATCATCAAGCTATGAAGGCTTTCACATTTTTCTCATTCTGAAAATGGCAATACCTTTGCTGTCATGCTGATTCTGTGGTGATAATACTTTCCATTTCACTCAACTGGTATACATTTCTGATGTGATCTTACTTTCCACTGAGTCTCCTAATCTGATACGTTGCTCCATGTATGTGACTCAGAAAGGATCATTGTTAGAAGCACGTGCATCAACAAGTAAATTAGATGGCAGTCTCCTTAACTCTCTAATGGCAGGTGCACCTTAAATATTGCTGCTTCCTGCAAGTATGTTACTACATTTTTGTTAAATAATGAGTCCATTAGTTTAATCTGATGGGCCAAAAGTGAAGACACTGTAGTACGCATTCATTTAAAGTGGTCTAACACCCAGCATTTCAACTTTGCTTTAAATGATTGCTTACAGCTTATAAACTATTATGCCAGATTTTTTTTTTAGCAGAAATTCACTGAATGGATTAAACATGACATTTTAGTGCTGCATTTAGCTAGAAATGCTCCTCCTGCTTGCTTGTTTAGTTACAAATGTATCTATCTACAATGTAACAAACAAACACTGCTCTGAGAGAACAAAGAGGGCTTCCCCGGCAGGCTTTTCAAAGGTCTATTTGTATTACAAATAAAGATACATTTTGTAACTACAGATAAGAAAGGATGCGGATTCCTAGTTAAATCCAACACTAAAATGTCATGTTTAACCCATTCAGTGAATTTCTGCTTAAAAAAAAATCTGGCATAATAGTTTGTAAGCTGTAAGCAATCTTTTAAAGCAAAGTTGTAATGCTGGGTGTTAAACCGCTTTAAGTAAAGTACATTGCCAATAAGATTACAAGTCTGTCTGCAACACCAATGTAGACTCTTTTAAAGCAAGTTATACACTACACTGTGAAACCCTCCTGTACTTGGTCTAGTCACCCCTGTATCTTATTCTAGTGATGGATGTATGTATACCTAATCATATCTCCTTACTTGTGTGAACTTCCCTGTGCTACAGTCCATTCAGTATCTGCCTGTGTACATCACACTTAAAGCAGAATATAACCCTGCATTTCAACTTTGCTCTAAAATATTATTTACAGCATATTATATGCAAAAGCATTTTTTTTTTTACTAGACCAGCATTGGAAGGGTTAAACACAGACGTTTCAAGTTCCGTGGAGAGATATGCAGAAGTTCAGATTGTTACATTTTATGTATCTATTGATAAACAGTTACACACTCTTTGGCAGTCCTCCAAGCTCCTTCTCAGTCAGAGAGATGAGTCACATTAAACACTTAGATACATTTCTGTAAACAAAATGTATCTCTTTTCAGCTTCGGATGCGTCTGCAGAAATCTAAAGGAACTTTAACCACTTTCCCCACTGCTACAGTATATCTACGTCAGCTGTGGCACCCTCCAAGCCACAGCCACGTAGATATACTGACCTTCTTGCAGCCCTGCTGTGCACGGTCGGGTGCGCTGCAGAGCGCACCCTCCGGCACTGTCAGCTGCATTACTAATTGGTGGAAGGGAACATGTTCCCTTTTGGCCAATTAGTATACCCTCCTCCCATGAATGATCGCTGCAGTAGTGAACTGCAGCGATCCTTCATTTGTCCCTCTCGGCGCAGAAATAGTTAATAAAATGCACAAGCAAGCAGCCACACTCACCTACCTCGGTCCTGCGACGAGCCTGAAGCCTGATCCTCCGATCACCGCTCTGAAGTCAGCCGCATATTGCCGGAAACCTGGGTCCCGGCTTGATGACGTCATCAAGCCGGGACCCGGGTTACCGGCAATATGCGGCTGGCTGCAGAGCGGTGATCGGAGGATCAGGCTTCAGGATCGTCGCAGGACCGAGGTAGGTGAGTGTGGCTGCTTGCTTGTGCATTTTTATTAACTATTTCTGCACGGAGGGGGCTGCCTGGGGGGGGGGGGAGGGGGGATCTGGCTATGGATTCTTGGGGGGAGGGGGGGAAATGCAATGGGGGGTATAAAAAGTTACTGGGGGACATATTATTAACAAAGGGGAGGGGGGTTACAAATTTTGCACATCTGGGCACCTGGGGGGGCCCATAATGTAATACTGGGGGCACATTTGGCTATAATGGGGGGCAGCACTAATCCTGGGGGTACATCTGGCTATAATGGGGTAATCCTGATCCCGGGGAAACATCTGGCTATAAAGAGGGGCACTATTCCTGGGGGTGCATCTGTCAATCTATTCTAGGGGTGGCAAACACAGGGGACTCATCTGGCTATGCTGGGGGGGGCTGATATTAGGGACACATCTGGCTGTATGGGGGGGGGGTTGATACTGGGGACACTTCTGGATATCTATACTGGGGCGACTTTAACTGGTGGCACCGTTTTTATGTCAATCTCAATTTTTATTTTTAAACAGAAATTGATCAAAATTGAGAAATAATGAATTTTTTTATTTTTCCCCCCTTTTTCCCATTAAAATGCATAGAGGGGAACATTTTATTTGGGACCAAATACCCCCCAATGAAAGCTTAGTTTGTCTTGAAAAAAACGATATATAGATCATTTAAGTGGCACGAGTACAGGTGAAGTTATTGGTGATTAAACAGGGACACCGCAAAAGCGTCAAAACTGCTCTGGTCAATAAGGGGAAAACAAGGTCTGGATGCGAAGTGGTTAAAGAGACTCCGTAACAAAAATTGCATCCTGTTTTTTATCATCCTACAAGTTCCAAAAGCTATTCTAATGTGTTCTGGCTTACTGCAGCACGTTCTACTATCACCATCTCTGTAATAAATCAACTTATCTCTCTCTTGTCAGACTTGTCAGCCTGTGTCTGGAAGGCTGCCAAGTTCTTCAGTGTTGTGGTTCTGCTATGAACTCCCCCTTCCAGGCCCCTCTATGCACACTGCCTGTGTATTATTTAGATTAGGACAGCTTCTCTCTTCTCTCTTATCTTTTACAAGCTGGATAAATCCTCCTCTGAGCTGGCTGGGCTTTCACATACTGAGGAATTACATACAGGCAGAGCTGTCTGCACTCTGCAGGAAGAAACAGCCTGACACTTCAGTGGATGATAGCTGCAGAGGGAAAGAAACACACAAATGATCTCTTGAGATTCAAAAGGAAGGCTGTATACAGCCTGCTTGTGTATGAATGTATTTTCTATGTGTGGACATACTGTACATCAACCTACTTCCTGTTTTGGTGGCCATTTTGTTTGTTTATAAACAAACTTTTTAAAACTGTTTTTAACCACTTTTAATGCGGCGAGGAGCGGCGAAATTGTGACAGAGGGTAATAGGAGATGTCCCCTAACGCACTGGTATGTTTACTTTTGTGCGATTTTAACAATACAGATTCTCTTTAACCTGCCTGGCGTTCTATTAAGATCGCCAGGCAGGCTGCGGGAGGGTTTTTTTTTAATAAAAAAAAAACTATTTCATGCAGCCAACTGAAAGTTGGCTGCATGAAAGCCCACTAGAGGGCGCTCCGGAGGCGATCTTCCGATCGCCTCCGGCGCCCAGAATAAACAAGGAAGGCCGCAATGAGCGGCCTTCCTTGTTTTGCTTACATCGTCGCCATAGCGACGAGCGGAGTGACGTCATCGACGTCCTGACGTCAGCCGCCTCCGATCCAGCCCTTAGCGCTGGCCGGAACTTTTTGTTCCGGCTACGCTGGGCTCAGGCGGCTGGGGGGACCCTCTTTCGCCGCTGCTCGCGGCGGATCGCCGCAGAGCGGCGGCGATCAGGCAGCACACGCGGCTGGCAAAGTGCCGGCTGCGTGTGCTGCTTTTTATTTGAGCCAAATCGGCCCAGCAGGGCCTGAGCGGCAGGCTCCGGCGGTACTGGACGAGCTGAGCTCGTCCAGACCGCCCAGCAGGTTAAAGCCCTGTGTAACCCTTCCAATGCTGGTCTATTAAAAAAAAATGCTGGTTGCATATAATATACTGTAAATAATGTTTTAGAGCAAAGTTGAAATGCAGGGTTATATTCCGCTTTAATTCAGTGAGAATATATCTGTCACATTGTGCATGTCTCTGTGTTACACAATTTTAGTCAATTTTTGTTATAATAACTGTCCGTGTTGTATATTTATCAGTGTGTGGGCACAGGTATTATAATGAAGAGAGCAACTAGTCAACGTGCTTTATAATGGGGGGAGCACTATAATGAATGCCATAAGCAAGCAAAAAAGTGTGCTGACCTGGACTTTTTTGCTTGCTTATGATACTGTTGGATGTTTGGGCTCAGCATCCACAGGTTGCAGCACCCGGACTTGGGGTAAGGTGTGCCACGTCTACAACATAATTGCATTATATAATGAATGCCAGTGTGGGGCATTGTAATGTATGTATGTAATATGCAGTAATGAGGGCCTATATGGGGCGCGGCACTGTAATGGGATGGGACTATGATGGGGATACTGTAAAAGGTTGAATACTGGGATGCATTATAGTAAAATGGGAGGGAAGCGCTGTAATGCAGGAATTAGAAGAGGGGAAACAATGTATTAGAACACTAGAAAGATATGGTGTCACTTGTATATGTTGTCACTTTTAAGTCACCTTTCCATGTCTCTCAGGCCCAGCGCGGTTCCCAAGTACAGGTCTGAATGGTCACCAGTGCTCAGGGGTTGGGGCTAATTCTACATATAATGAGCACCAAGGCCCTGTTATACCAGCTGTTTACTCTACTCATTAAAGAAGATTGAGTGCAGTGCAGATGAACTTGTGGTGGTGATTGTGGCACATCTATCCATTGTCTTATTGTAGTAATGCTTCTTATATTTTTGTTATTACAATATGCCTTGCCATAGAAGAGATTCACTCACATCTTATTCTATCACCTAGAGCAGGAAGTAATTTCTCTAATGAGAATGCAAACAGTGAGAAGACTTGAGACAGGCTGTAATCTTTCCCCACTTTTTTCACAAATACCTCTTTATTAAGGTTACAAAATAGACATCAACTATGTAATATACAGTACAAATATGTAAAATGAGTCATCTGATTTCTAGGATTTAGATTGAGCTGTGTCTAAATAACTTTTCATGGCTCCTCTCTCATTTGCCATAGGTTTTGCAAGAATGTATTTGACCGTGATTACAAAGCTACCATTGGTGTTGATTTTGAGATTGAACGCTTTGAGATTTTGGGCATTCCATTCAACCTTCAGATGTAAGTAGGCTAAAAATCAGTTCAGAAACACTCTAATTTGTTGGCATTTTTTATTTTAAATAGAAAGGAAGGATTAGAAGCACTGTGAGTTTGTTTTTTATTGCTGGTTTGGTTCACAATATGACAGTCACTTGGACAGGAAATTAGGTAATATCCCAGCTGGAGGCTCAGATGCGATAGGAGTGCTTATGGTACAAATGTGAACATTTCTATGTGAGCAAAAAAAAGTGTTTTCATTTCTGTCTGTATCCCCGTTGAGGACTTTAATTTTCAGTAAGGCCCCCTTCCCCACCTGATGACATCTGAAAACGGAAGTGCAGATGCAACGTGTGGCACTACTCTTCCGATACTATTTCGGAAACAATTAATGGCCATCGTAATTAGTTTGCTTATTTTTGTTGGCAACCTACATTGCGATTCTACCCGAATGGGGACTTCAGACAGTGCAGTCTATGACTTCTGATGTCCCTGCAGATCGTGCCGCATTGCTTTTCGGTAAACACGGTGGAAAGCTCAACATGTGGGTAAGGGGTCTAAGATTTAAAGGGAACCTTAACTGAGATGGATATGGATGTTTGCTTTTAAACAATACCAGTTGCCTGGCAGTCCTACTGATCTCTTTGGCTGCAGTAGTGGCTGAATCACAGACCTGAAACAAGCATGCAGCTAATCCAGTCTGACTTCAGTAAGAGCATCTGATCTGCAGCATGCTTGTTGAGGGGCTGTGGCTAGAATCAGCAGGAGAGTCAGGCAACTGGTATTATTTTAAAAGAAAAAATCCATATCCTTCTCAGCTTAGGTTCACTTTAAGGCAGAATACAAACTTGACAGTGCTTCTTACACTACTCCATTATATCCAAAGCTAAAGTAACAGTTTCGCCCAGTGTTCCAATTTAAGTCAATATTTGAATAGCTGAAAGTTGAATAGAATAGATTGCTGAAATCTGGTACTTGCTCGTGATCTATAGATTCATATGTACTTACCTGTAGTGGCCCTGGATTGCAGTATTGTTGCTCTGTCTACAATTGCACACATACATTGTACATAGAGGGGGAACTGACTGCAGCAACCTCTTGATACAAAGTTGTAAGCAGGTGGGTACATTGTACAGTATTCAATTCCAGAGTATTAAAGAAAGGGCATGTAGATTTAAAGTTTAAGCTTCAGTTTAGCAGAATACATCTTTAATACTGTCCCTGGTAGTGATAAAACGTCACTGCATGTACTGTGCAGACTTATGTGATGTTTAGACAACGCATTTCATAAGTATGGGGATGAGAAGTGCTAAATACAATGCATGAGTGCACATTGACCCATGTTTTAAAGTGAGTGTAGTGTTATTTACATTAAAACTAGAATATGTGTTTATAAATAATGTATTGCTTTCTGCCACTATAAGGGCTAATATTATCAATGTCTCTTACAAAGATGGGACACAGCTGGACAAGAGAAATTCAAATGCATTGCATCGGCATACTACAGAGGAGCACAAGGTATGCTACTAAAACAATTGCCTGAATCATCCAATTCACCACAATAAATTATCTGCATGTTTTCATTTTTTAAACTATATCTGAAATGAGAGGGTTATGAAGGCTGACATATTTTTTTCAGGTGTGTGATTCATACACTATTGCAGACAGAGAGATCAACAGGACTGCCAGGCAATTGGTATTGTTTTAAAGGATACCCGAGGTGACATGTGACATGATGAGATAGACGTGTATGTACAGTGCCTAGCACACATATAACTTTGCTGTGTTCCTTTTTTCTTTCTCAGCCTGAAAGAGTTAAACATCACGTATGTAAGTGGCAGTTCCTGTCTGAGTCAGGACTGGGTCAGACTACAGTGTGACCCTCACTGATAAGAAATTACAGCTGGGAATACACTATGCATTTTTGCAGCAGATAGATGAGTTTGATAGATCATTTCCGACATGTCCGATTTCACGTTCGATCATTTTGCCGCTCAATTTCTGATAGAAGTGAATGGAAAAAGATAAGGGAAAGAAGCGGAAGATAAGAGAATCAAGTAGAGGATCGAGCAGCAAAAACGATCAAGCAGAGAATCGAACAGCAGAAACGCATCGTGTATTCCCAGCATGAAACACTTTCCTAGCAGAAAATGGCTTCTGAGAGCAGGAAAGAGATAAAAAGGGTCAATAGTTCATAGGTTTTAGCTCTGGCGTGCTTCAATGAATGTGTCATTGAGCAAAAACAATAAAACTGTAAAAACCTACAAAGATTTGAATATAAAATAAAACTGGAATATCTTAAAAAGTCATTTTTAGGAGGAGGAGGATAGATACAATTGTTTATTTAATTAGCTTACTATCACCTCAGGTGTCCTTTAAAGGAAACAAATATGGCCGCCACCACATGCCTCTCACTTCAAAAACAAAAACGACGGAGGCACTCCTATGGCATTATAAACTTGCATTTATAGATCCAAGATTGCATTGTTATGCAAGCTTGCATCTATAAGCACAAGTTAATAATGCCATTTGAGTGCCTACATCGTTTTTGCTTTTGGATACACTAACCGTGGAAGTGGTGACCCACTGGAGGATTGTGCACCGGTGAACCAGGCGAGGGAGAAGTCTGGTAGTGCCTGCTCCAGCACAACTTTGTCTGCTGCTTCTCACTTCAGTTTCCCTTTAAGCTTGTTTGAACCTTTTGCCTATTTTATTGCTGCCATTGTGAACTGCAATAGTCGGTAAACCAGTGATTTTGAACTAGATATTTATATACTTTCTATTTGCAGTGATTATTACAGCATTTGATCTTGGTGACATCCAGACCCTGGAGCATACTAGGTAAATCCCAAGTGTTTGTAAGACATATAGACATATCTTGTTATGAAATACATCTATCTAAGTGGCCCCCGCGACGGAATGGAATGAAAAGAAATATAACATATACTTGCATCCGTACCTGTTTTTTCCTTTTAGCACTCTCTCACTTCAGAGCCATTTCTCATAAAACAATGAACCTCTCCTTGTGCACAGATTGCACTTTTTTAATAAACCCGGTGGTCAAAAATAAATAGTATGCCAAATATCCCAGGAGATAAAGTATTCACTAGTTGCCACCTATAGTAGTTATTGGAAGATCAATTAGACATAGGCCTCAATTCACGGAGCATTATCAAACGTTTATCAAACACTTTATCAAACGTTTGATAATTTACCTTATGGGTAAAATCTCATTTTAAATTCACTAAGGTGTTATATATTTATCGAATGTTTTACTGATAAAACGTTCAACAAATATATAACACCTTAGTGAGATTTTACCCATGAGGTAAATTATCAAACGTTTGATAAAGTGTTTGATAAACGTTTGATAATGCTCCGAGAATTGAGGCCAACTTGTCAGATATTTCTAGTACAGGTACATGGCAGTCCAACTCTCCCACTTCAAGAATTCCTTCATCACATAATATAGCATCCATGTTTCTTTATCAAAGGATGACACAAATTTCTGTTGTCAGTATCATTATCCTGACAACCAACTTCACACAAAACCTAAAGATTACAGTACGTACAGACTTACTGATATACAGTCTTACATCTATGAGGTTATGTAACAGCTGTTTTCGGTTAAGATATGATCAGTCCATTTTTTCTTGTGAAAGTGGTTGGTGAGATAAAGATATGGGTGTGCTGAAAAAGGAATGCATATTAGACAGGGAAATGCTGCCTATTCAGATAATAGACCTGCTGTCCGAATTGCATGCCAGTGTGATTCTGGACAGCATGCTGCAGTTTTCCGTAGCACGCAAAGAGGAAGAGAGGCACATTAGGTAGTGAAGAATAGGTGCCAGTGATTCTTGTAGTCTATGATGGAGGGTCACCTAAGGTTAAACCGAGAGACCGGATCATCTAGTAATTGGAAAATGTGCAGATCCGTGCAACCACTGTTTAGGCCTGCAGGAAATTATCCGGCCCTGCTCAGTTCTCCAGGTCCGTAAACAGGAATCTGGATGGTTGCTCTCCTTGGGATCTTTACAGTTTTAAAGAACTGAAAAGCTACTACCTCCTGTGGAGGTCTAAACTATACTGCGTGAGCTCCTCTATGAGTGTAGAGGTGCTCACGCTCATAACAGTTGGCAGGAAGGCACATATTGACTTTTTCTGAACTGACCTGAGGAAGCGGGCAAGTACCTGTGAAACAAGTTTTATCTTCGTGCTTGAATAAAATTCTTTTCCATGTAACTGGTGTGAAATCTTCTGGAGAGATAAAAAAAATTGCCCTGTGCATGTGCTGTAAAAAGTGTAAATGATCCTATTCAGCCAACCTTTGTAAACAAAAATACTACCTAACGTGTTGCTCTTCCTATTAGAAACATGTTACAAGGGATATCAAAGTAGCCTAAAATTCGCTATAGTGCCCCTTTAAGTATTCACTATAGTCACTTCTTAATTTCAGACACTGGCTGCAGGATGCTTTGAAAGAAAATGAACCTGATTCATGTTCAATTTTCCTTGTTGGGACTAAAAAGGACACACTGGTGAGTAAAAGGTTATTTCATTGAGAAAAAAATGTTCTGTTAACCTGCTATTCAATGTGGGAACTGGTTCTTTACTTGTCTGCTTAGAATGCACACAAACAAAGAGAGCTTTAGGGAGGAAATTAACCATGTAAGGTAAATGCATTTTCCATGCTTGACAGACCATAAACAGCAAACAGAAATGTCATTTTGTGAATGTATTGTGTCATAAGTCTTCCTTGACTAAGGGGGCAGCCATCTGACATTTCCGGCTAAAAAATATTTGTTTCAGATGACATACATCCCTAGCGTGGGCTGTTCAAGCCATTAACTAGTTGCTGCTGTTTTCTGTTTACACATTAGGGGCAGATCTATAAAAACGGCATTGCTTGTTCAGTGTACTTTCTGCTCCTTATATTTATTAAACTATGGTATTATGGATAATAAGTGTAATTCCTTGTACAACATCAGAAAATGAACACATTTTAATAGTCTGTGGAACACACTAATTTATTTTACTTTTATTTATTTGTGTTCTTTTATTTCTTAAAGAGAATCTGTACTGTCCGATTTGTACAATAAAAAACATACCAATCGAATCTGTGAGCTCCTGGATCCCTCTTTGACGTTTCCGCCACTCCCCGCCGCGATCCTGGCTTTTAATCGCCAGTTTTAGGCAGTGTTTACAAACAAAAGACATGGCCGCTAACCAGGAAGTGATATTTGTATATATGTATATGTATATATATATATATATATATATATATATATATATATATCATGTTACAGTATACTACAAGTTTTTATTACATAGTGAATTATCTGCACTCCAGTCATGGATTCTCACAGTTTCTCAGCATGGACAGCTCCCTCCCCCCTCAGACAAGCTGAAATTGAGAGCAGAGACCTGTCTGTGAGGGATAAACAAAGCACACACACAGAGCCTGCAGGGGGTATGAAGAGGGCATGCATAACTTCTCCCTATTACAGCAGAGACAGTGCATTCCTCTCTGGGTCGACAAAGCTTGACAAAGAAAAGAAGATTAGATATATTACAGAGACAGTGCAACTAGAAAAGGCTGCAGTCATCCAGACCACATTAGAACAGGTATAGGAACTTATAGGATAGAAGAAATAAGGCTGAACATTTTGTTACAGAGTCTCTTTAAAGGATACCATAGCCCAAAAACAGGTGAGAAACGGGGGGAGCAGGCATGTATGGTGAGCTGTCCTGATGCTCACCACTCCCCCTGTTCTCCTTTCTTCCCCCTCCTGTTGCTGTAATTGCTCCGTGGCCCCTTCTTTTGGACGGCTGGGTCGGGAAGCATTGCAGCTTTCTGGCTGGGTTGCACACGTGCTACAGCACGCAACCACTGCCAGCATGCGTATAACAGTACGAAACCCCCGGCTAGGAACGCTATGCGCATGCGTGTGATGTCATATGCATGCGCATGCGTGTGACGTCATATACATGCGCATACAGCTCCCGGCCAGGGGTTCCGTACTGTGGTACGTGCACTGGTAGCATTTGCGTGCTGTAGCACGTGTGCAACCTGGCCAGAAAGCTGCAATGCTTCCCGACCCAGCCGTCCAGAAGAAGAGGCCACGGAGAAGTTACAGCACCAGGAGGGGGCAGAAAGGAGAATGGGGGGAGTGGTGAGCATCAGGACAGCTCACCATACATGCCTGCTCCCCCCATTTCTCATTTGGTTTTAGACTCTGGTATCCTTTAAGAACCAGCATATTATGTATATTGGATATGATAGGTATCGAAGATTGTTCTGTGGTTTCATAGTGATTGCAGCTCAACTAAAACAATGCTGATTGTAAAGCGATCAAGTTGCTAACTGAATGTAAACCTGGAACCCTGCCAGAACTCAGTCCTAAAGCTTGTCATATAGTATTGAACTGTGGCACTGAATGGCCTGCAATCAACATTACGATTGATATCACTGGCCGTAAAAACTGCCAATCCCGATAAATGAATGTTGCCCGTCAATCACAGTGTCATCTTTGTCAAATCAAATTGGCCAAAAATATTGTATAGTGTTTTGCCAACTTAAGAGGGAGGATACTCTTACAGATTGTTACTGATCTGTTACTATCACCACAGCCATCCCTGCTCCACACTCCACACTTACTGAGATTCTTATCAATCTGGACCCCGTCTCCTCCATAGGGTTTACTTGCACTCTCCTTCTGTTTCACCTTGATCCAGTTGTTAGAACGCTTAAAGGGAACCTAAAGATACTTTAAAAAAAAAAGAGTTTCACTTACTTGGGGCTTCTGCCAGCCCCCTGCAGCCGCCCTGTGCCCGCGCCGTCCTGGAGCGATCCTCGGGTCCCCCACCAAAGCTATGTTTTCGGTATCGCCGACTTGCAAGCCGATGGCCACTGTGCCTGCGCGGCCCTGGCTGTGCACGTCCTCACTCTTGCTCATGTTGCCGTCCTGCTCATGTGCAGAAAGTGACATCTCTTTCTGTGCATGCACAAGATGGCGATGAGAGCGAGGATGTGCGCAACCAGGGCCACACAGACACAGTGTGCTGAGAACAAAACTTAGCCACGGCAGGGGACTGGAGGATCGTTCCAAGATGGATGGTGTTGGCAGAAGCCCCAGTTAAGCCCCAGTTAAGTGAAAGCAAGGAATCTAATCCCAATCTAGTACCCCACAAGTGATAATATACAGGTATAAGTACCCCTGTAAGTAGGAAGTGAGCTTCCAAATTTGTAACTGCTTTATAAATGAGTTGGAACAGAAACAGATGAAGCCCTCAGCAGAGGGGATTAACTCACCCAGGTCGTGCCTCTGGCTGCAGTGCGCCACTATTTCGATACTTCCCCCTTCTTCCTCCTGAGTGTGGAGCGTTGTGGCCAGAGGGATGACCAAGGTGAGTTTACCCCCTCTGCCGTGATCCCCATCTTTTTTCATTCCAAAGTTCGCAGTTAGAACAAAGTGCCGAATTTGGAAGCTTATTCCTACTGGTAGGCATCTGACCAGGGTCCTTGCTGCAGAGGACTCTCAGGTGACCACCTGCAGGAACAGGTGATGCTGTTTTTGGAGAGGGCTAACCAGGAAGATGACTTGAAGTCAGAACTGGCAACAGACATGATACAGGCAGAGGTACAGGCTGGTGTCAAACAGGCTTGGTTGGTGTAAAAAATGGAGATCAGAGCTAATGACTTACAGGCTTCATTGACAAATGCGAACATTGGCAGTTGGTACCTCATTCCAGGTCTTTAACTGAAGTTGGGGGCTCCTATGAACATGCTAGATTCTGAGGCGAGATGGTACTTAATGGCCACCTCAGCCAAGTTTAATTCTGCATGTGTACCTAGCTACAGAGAGGGCTGAAGGTACATAAACACATGTGAAAACCGTTGGCCGATAACAACAGCTGACAATCGTTATGTGTGTACAGTGACCTATCCTGTTAAAACATTGGTTTCAAGTCACAGCTACTGTCATCATTGCATATGACCATTTATGCTCTATCAGCATACGTTTCCATTTCAATTAGTGTTCTCAAGTTTCTTCCAGCAGTTCCATTTTGATGAGGTGAGTCAGGTGCTCACTCTCATGTCTTTTGCTCCTCTTTCTGAGTAGTGACTTGAAATCATTTGATGTAAATTCAGGACCACTGTCTGACCTTATTCTTTTTATGGTCCCATAGAGGGCATTATCAGTGATACATTTCTCAGTGGCTAGCACTGTCACTCTTGTTTTTCAGAAGGTACACAAACACTGCACCAGAATAATCATCAGTGAATGCTATGCTGTGTCTAATTCCATTTTTTGCAACTGGCTCTAAAGGACCTGCTTAATATGTGTGTACTGATTAAAGTGTGTGTTTTGCACGGGTGTTAGGCTCTCTATTTCTACACTGAACACATTTCCCTTGGGTACAAATCTCACAATTCAGGTTGGACTTATCAACAGTACCTCTAATCTTCATTCCATCTACTAGATTCTGTAGTTTCAAGATATCATCATGATAACAACCACCAAGAATTTCATGCTATATTTAAATATCATAGTAACTGTAACAGCTGTCGTCACTTCCCTTGTAGGTGATCAAGTAGTAAAGCCTGTTGTATTTCTGGATAATACATTTTGTACCATACTTTGTTGGAATTCAATAGATGCAACTCAACAGAGAAAATGTCCTGTGAATATGTGGGGATATATAATGCATTCTGCAGCATTGTCCTCAGTTGTTTTCTCTAGTTCACACTGGGCGCTCGGAGCGCCGCTAGCCCACGAAATTTTAACTTTTTTTTTTTTTCCGTTAAACAAAGGTTCCTTTATTTGAGGATAAAACAGGTTACAAGTATAGTATTACACTGTATTAAAGCAGATAAAGATTTACAAGGGGCATTAAACATTGAAGCATGTATTATACATTGCGTTTTGCTGAAATGTACCGTGATTACATATGAAATCTGAATACTAATCAAGAGAGAGACCAATAAAACAGACCTGACACATGCGTTGTTTCTTTTAAAACCAGTAGTGTTCCTATAGATTCTTGACAACAAGTCTATAATGGGAGCATTAATATAGTGGCTCTAAACATTTGGGCTTTTACTCCAACGTTCCCAGATTTGTGTAAATTTATTGGGACATTTTCTATGCTTATATACCAATTGTTTGTAAGGTAGTGACTTTGTGATGCGTGATTTCCATTCTGATAAAGTAGGACTAGTGGGTGACATCCACTTAGAGGCTATGCATTGTTTAGCTGCAAAAAGAGTTTCATTAAGAAAAAATTGTATCGAATTTATTTACTTCCTCATTAATAATGTTTAGGATACAGATTTTAATGTCAAGTGTAACCGGTGAACCCATCTGGTCATGTAAGAAGTCTACAACCTGTTTCCAAAATCTTGCAAGTGGAGGGCATTCCCATAGCATGTGTAAAAAGGAAGGCTTGTGTTTATTACATTTGGGGCAATTGGGAGAGGAATTAGAAGAATATTTAGCTATTTGGGATGGCAGGAGACAGCATTGATGTATGATATATAGTTGGGATAGTTTATCCCATACACAAGGTGAAATGGATTTAGATACTTCAAGACATTCCTCCCAGTCTTCTTCATCTACCTCCAGGTCTAAGGTATTCCATTTATCTCTGGCTATTTCCATTTGTTTGTGGTTGTAGGAGTAATGAGTATAGAGTACCAATTTGGTGTTTGACAGGTCCATCTTTGATGTTTTCCAAAATCAGAGAAGTGCCGGTCAAGGGAAAGCCGGTGCGAAATTGCGCCTTTAGGGCATGTGATAGTTGCATGTACATAAACTCAAATTTAGGTGGTAGTGAATAAGTTTCTTTTAGAAATGACAGCGGGGCCAGTTGTGAACCTTTAATAATTTGTCCCAGGTAATGTATCCCCTTGTTTTTCCAGAGTTTAATGTTATGCAATTTGAGTAACTCTGGTAAAGAAGGGTTGTCCCATAGTGGGGTGTAGTATTCCCAGATCTTAGTGGGAAGGATTTTGGTCGATCTCGCCCATACTCTGGCCGCCTGTTGCAGGATCGTATTTTGAGGATTATGTTGACACAGGGTACCTTTCAAAAGGGCAAAGGGCAGATTGCGGGATCTATTAGTGGTTTCAAAGCCCAGCAATTCTGGAGCATATGGAGATGGGTCAATGAACCAATTGGAAATGTGTTCAAGTTGTGAAGCTATATAATATAATAATGGGACTGGGATTGCTAACCCCCCTGCTTCAGAAGGACATTGCAAGATGGTGTATTTGAGTTTTGCACGTGACTTACCCCATACTATGGAGAGGAACAATGAATTAAGTTTTTTAAAAAATGGCATAGGGATAAATACTGGGGAATTATGGAGAATGTACAGAATTTTGGGAAGAAGGACCATTTTAATTAAGTTTATTCTACCGGCTACAGAGAGGGGTAGTTTGGTCCAGGCCGCCAGTTTATTCTGTGCAAGAGTCAGAAGGGGGACTATATTGTCTTGGTAATAAAGAGTGGGATCACGAGATTTTAACTTTAATCTCGCGCTTGTGATTCCCGTTCAATAGAACCGGAATCACAGAGCAATCGCCCCCAAAACGCTGCATGCAGCGCGTTTGCGATTGATCAAAATCGCAACCGCTGCTGTGTGAATGTATTCATAGGGATACATTGTAGCAGCGCTTTGCTAATCGCCGGCGATCAGCAAAGCACTCAAGAATCGCCCCAATGTGAACCAGCCCTAACTGTCCATCAGGTACACTTCTGCGTCGCCCTATCTTGAGTGCTACACCAGAAGTCCTTTTTCCATCTGCCATATGCCAAATTCATGTAGTGCATCTCTGACTTAAATGAGTTGTCAAGTCATTTAAATCTGTGATAATATGGGATGTTACTAAACTGCACACAGACACAATGCCTTGCTTTCTCCCAGGAACACACACTGTTCTCTATCTCTTTTTTTTTCTTTTATCTGCTCTCTGAATAAACTTTATTGAACACTTCCTGGTTAACAAACAGACATTGTTGTCACATGACTCTAAATCGGTGGATAAGCTGTATAAGAGCATATGAATGATCTCATATCTTAACACAGCTGCTCTGGTGCATTAGCTTGCTAGCACTCAACAGGGGCAAGAAAGATGCAGCCACTGCATTGAGTGACATCTGAGGGCAGATCAGAATCAATTTTATTTGGCCAAATAAGTTTGCTCTGACAAGGAATTTGACTTGGCAGTTGCTTAACAGACACAGACAAAAACAATAGAAGGACACACAGTGTAGGTAATTGCAAGTCAAGGACAGTATATAAGTTAAAGTTGGAGCAAATAGGGTGAGAAGTGTTCATTTTCAGTTCTGTACGGTAATGCTTTCCAGTCCTAGCAGCTCTAGTGTGGTTCCACGTTAAGCATGGCAACCACCTGAGGGAAGAAGCTGTTCCTTTGCCTGGAAGTTTTTGTTGGTGCTGACCCGGTATCTTCCTCCCGAAGGCAAAAGCTGGAAGATGGAGAGATCAGGGTGAGAGGGGTCACAGGTAATATTAGCTGCTCTCTTTTTGCACCTGCAGGGAAGGTAAGCTACAGCCAGTTATTCTATCTGCTGATTGGATGATGCGCTGCAGTCTCACCTTGTCTCGTATGTAGCTGAACCAGACAGTCATAGATGATGTGGATGCACTCAGCCATCATGTGGGATTACACACACTGTCATTCAGCTGCATTAAATTGCGGCTGGAGGGCCCATCTTAGATGGCAGATGGAAGGCAAAACTGTCTGACTGCCTCTGAGGCCTTATACTGTTAAGCTAGTCAGAGTCTTTCCTATCAGTTCTGACCTTGCTAGCAGCCATCTTTTTCTGTGGTCTGTCAATAAGATCCTGCTTGTAGCATCTCTGGCTTTTAAACTCTATTTGTGTTTTGCTTGTGCTGGCCCTGCCACCTTAGTCAGTAGAAATAAGCTGAAAATTATTTTAACATTCAAATCTCAAACAGTTCAGGAAGTTTAGGCAATGTTAGCAAATGAAAACCGCTAGCTGCTGATAAGTCTGACTCATCTTGTGGTTAATGGACTAGCGGCTTGTGGCTGTCACTCTTTAGCATGGCTTCTACCTCTAGAGATGCTAAATGCATGTCAGGGGAATATGCCACTCATTTCTGCTAGTAAGCTGTCACCTGCAGGCTTGACAATTTTGACAAGAGCTTAGGTGGAAATGGTAACTTGATTTGTTAGTTTGTTTAGTTGGAGCCTGATCCTGGTTTGTGGTGCCTAGGTAAGCAGATGGAAGTGAAAGCTATGCAATTAAAAGCTTAAAACAGAACAGCACAAAACAGAAATGCACACAGCTCTTTCACGATGCTCCTGTGTACAATAAAACCTCCAGAGTTTTTGCTCAGTGATTGCTTTCCCTTAAATGATTTAAGGAGGCCTTCAAACAGAAGCATTTGAAAAGACTAGCAGTTTCTGACCGTATCTGGGCTCTGGTTATTTGCCAGCCTCTGTTATGTATGATAGTAAAGTATAGTGAGTGTTCATCAGGTATACAACCATGTATAAAGAAAAATATGACCTGCATGGCTGTTTGTCTTCATTTAGCTTGGCAAAGCAGAGAATGCTCAGCAGGAAGCAGTTCTTCAGACCTCGAGAAATGATGCATGGATTTATGTGGACTCATTATTAACTGTTCAGCTCTTAAACAAGTGTTTTCGGCAGAGATAAATACATGATATTCAGGTGTTGAGATTCTTTGGTTTAAGAATGCATCAGAGATTATTCAATACCGGCTAACAATGCTTTTCCTCCTGCCCATCGGCCGCCATGGTCAGCAGTGACCTACTTTCTCCTCTGACTGTGCATACTTACTGATCAGCCAGATCATTAAAAACTCCTACCTTACTTACATGGTGTAGGTCCTCATTGCACCACAAAAACAGCTCTGGCCAGTCAAGGAATGGACTCAACAAGAGCTCTGAAAGTCCCCTGTGGTGCTTGGCACAAAAATGTTAGCAAGAGAACCTTTAAATGCTATAATTTTTTTAAGCTAAGCCTGCTGTGGATCAAACTTTTTTTCTTCACAACCCACAGAGGCTTGAGGAGTCAATTCAGTCTAAATTTCACATCCTATGGATCTTCTTCTAATAAAAAGTTATAATTACATGCAGTGTCTGAATTGTTCTGAATCACTCCTGGAGCCCCTTTGTTTGCCATTTTCCAGCATGTACCATAGCTCCATCCTCTTGCAGTAAAGGGGTGTGGCGTAGATTCATCTATCTCAGATAGAGAAAGCACCTTGATGTTTTTCGGGGGGGGGGGGGGGGGTGGAGCTATATGCCGGAAGGCGGTGGACACGGGGCTCCGGGAGGGATTCAGAACAAAAAGACCTGACAGGTAATTATAACTTTTTATTAGAAGAAGATGCATAAAATGCGTTAAATTTATACTGAACTTTAATCGGTTTAAGTTATTAGGAATTTGGAGGATTATAAAAAATGTGAATTACTACACCAGGTCACCTCCTTCCAATGCTCCATGTTTCAGTTATTTTCTATGAAATGCTATTATTTCCAACTTGCATGCCTATTTGATGGAAACTGAATGTATGTTGGATCTGGGCCAGTCAGTTGTAGTTCCTACAGATTTCGGTTGGCCCAATTTCAAACTACATGCCGTTTACATTACATTTGCATGCAAGTTTAGTTCTGAGGGTCATGTGCCCATTCCAGGCACTTTTCCGTGGTGGACAGGAGTCACCATGGTCTGCAGCTCCATTGCCCCATAAGCTGCAAGCTGTGATGGACAATGGCCTCAATTCACTAAGATCATGCTGGAGATAATAAGGCAAGAGAAAACTTACCTCCACACAGTAAGAGAGTTATTTTATCTCTTCATTCCTTAATTACCTCTTCTGTAGTTAATGTACCTCCTCTGTAGTTAATTTACCTCCTCTGTAGTTAAGTTACCTCCTCTGTGTAGTTATTTTCACACGCAGTTAATGAACAGCCTGTCTTTAACTCTGGAGTTATTTTAAGGATTAAAGAGTTAACTTAAAGACAGAAGAGTTAACTTTAGGTTTGCCTGAGGTAAAATGTTTCCTGAATACTACATGCCTTATCACCATGGTAACAACTCTAGAAGAGTTATTAAAGACAAGAGATAAGCTTAGTGAATTGAGGCCTATGTGTTCTTGCACCTTTCTGTGGTGGTCACTGCTAAATGTTATTGCATTGTTATTGCTAAATGTTATTGCAGAGCTCTCTTGTGGGATCAGACCAGGTGTGCTAGCCTTAACTAGGAATACTCATCAATGAGCCATGGATGTCCCGCCAGCTGTTTCACAGGAAGTCCTGCTGTAGACCAGTTTTGTTGGGTACTAATATACCAGGAACTGACTGTTCTCCTACTGAATGGGTGCTGGCTTACTGAACAGGAAGAGCAGAGATTCAAACCCAGGCCTCCTGTATAGGAGGCAGAGCCCTAACCAGTACACTATCCAGCTATCATAATCAAAAGTTCTTCATGTGCAAAATCCTTGGGACAGTTTCCCACAGATCACTCGGGATATACTAGTAATCAGTATTCACAGCATAGTCTGACAACAAGCACAATGCTGAAATACTATCGGCAAGCTGTAAATACTGTGCATACCGGTACTTTAGGTAAACTTGTTTGTAGCGATAAATAGGATGCACATGTTAAATGTGGCTTCTTAGCAAGCTACAATCATATAACATCCAGTGGTTGAAGTGGCATATACTTTACCATCTCCTGGTAGGCCTTCACCGCTGTAGTGCAGAAAGTGTCTCAATCCACCGCTCACTCTGGCCAGTACACAGAGCTGGGACAGAAGGCTACATGGTTGTAGTAAAGTCCAGTATTCTGTGCACAAGATCCAATGTGATACAGGACTGTTGGAAGGAGGTGAACTAGTTTAATGTCATGGCTGATCAGTGTATACATAATGAACCCAGCAACACAGAATTACATAGATATTATTTATGCCACATTATGGAATAAATGAAAAACATAATACAGTATAATTATAGCCTCATATAACACAAACGTGAGAAATAAATCCTGCTTACACATTTTGCTTCAGCCTTATCTTACACACAGACAGTCTTTAGAACTCTCTTTATTAATATGGGCTGCGGTCATTATAGGCTTGTTGCTAGGGTGCTTCAGTCTGGCCAGAAGTCACTTTGGCCAGCATAAACTACTCAATTAAGCAACAATTAGCCCTGTACTGGAAAAATGTACTCTTCTGGTCTTAAAGGAATACTTAAGTCTGAAAAAAATGATATTTACTCACCCGGGGCATCCCTCAGCCCCCTGAAGCTGTATGGTATATGTTATACGCTATAGCAGCATAGAGGGTGATATATCGGCTGGGAACACGGAAAATCACCCGCGTTCCCAGCCAGTCGCCTGCTGTCGCCGAACCCAGAAGTAGCCGCCGGTGGGGACAGGAGGATCGGAGCGGGGCTGCGAGGGCACCATACAGCTTCAGGGGGCTGAGGGATGCCCCGGGTGAGTAAATATCAATTTTTTTTTTCAGACTCCTTTAAGTGTCTTTCATAACCAGTAAATATTCTCAATATGCTTTTTATTATTGTGTTACATAGATCTGAATATCCATGATTCATGTAGTACATAAGGAGAAAAAGTACAGAAAGAATACATAGGAAAAATAGTAAGGAATTACCTAAGTAAAAGTGTTTATGTGAATGCTGGACTGACACGTACGTCCTTTTCCTGCTATAGTGCAACTATTGTTATTTTTATCCATTATTTATAAATTGTCACTATCGTTATCCCCTTAGTAAGGGGTGTTGATTACAAATGGGAGACACGTGATTTTAAAGGCCTGACACAGGAGGTGCAATCAAGTAAAGAAAGCACCTCAGGGTAGTAACATTGGGGTAAATTCATAAAAGATCGGTAATCTTAAAGGGAAACTTAAGCCAGGAATAAAAAAAAAAAAAAAATCAGTTTTACTCACCTGGGGCTTCTGCCGGCCCCGGCAGCCATCTCATGTCCTCACAGTCACTCGCGGAGCCTCCGTTCTCTCGCCACCAGATCGTTTCATTTTCGCTGACAGGGAGTCGACAGGCTTTCTGCACCTGTGCAGGCCTGGCCACACGTATCCTTCTTCATGTTCCCATCCTCAATATCGTCCTGCATGGGCGCAGGACACTATTGCGGACGGGAACGCAAACAAAAATACGCATGGCCTGGACTGTCGGGCCTGTCAGCGAAAACGAAAGTAGCTGGCGGTGGGGGACCGGAGGATCCGTGAGTGACTGTGAGGGCACAGGATGGCTGGAAGGGGCTGGTAGAAGCCCCAGGTTAGTATAACAGATTTTTTTTATTCCTGGCTTAAATGTCCCTTTAAGCAATCCTGAAGTGGAATAGAAACATCTCAGTCATCTCAGTAGTGGGAGTCCTCTGAATGGTCCAGAGGCTTCCCATAACTTCTTACAGCCCACCAACCTATCGCTGGGTCCCTCTATACATATTCGACCCTATGTGTCAAATAGGTTTATTCCGGCCACAAGAGTGGCTGTGGACGAATACATATGCTCTGGGCATGAACAAATACGGTCCACACTTGCCCAGTTGAGAGAAGCGTTTGTTCATGAATGGAAAACCTCTGCCATCAGGTGGCAATATTGTTTAGAAAGAGCCTTGAGGTCTTACATTTGCTAGAAAGCCCAAATTAAATTGAACAGTACATTTTTCTCAAGCTGTATTTGTAGACTTTTTTAATTAGAGAAGCTTAATGAATTTGTATATTTCTGGAAAACATAAGACACATGACAGAGTTTGAGTTTGTGTGTTTTTGCTATCTCTATTTAGCACTGATGTGACAGACACTCTTGAAACAGTTGCCCTTTAAATATCAGCATCACTAAACATGTGACACCTATAGTACCTGTAGCCTCAGGTTCCTTCTTCTCTGAAACCTGGCCCCGTCTTTTAACAGAAAACAACATGAACAATCAGCTCTCTTTGGTCCAAGTTAGAAGAAACATTTTTCTGCAATACACTTCTGCCTGCAGGTGGCGATATTGTTTAGAAAGAGCCTTGAGGTCTTTTATATACAGTATTTGCTAAAAAGGCTGAATAAAAATAACGGGTAAATTGCTGTACATTTTTCGATAGTTGTAGTAGACATTTGTTGAGCAGTTAAATGAATTTGGCAAGTTTACGGAAAACATAAGGCACCTTTCACTCATGACAGAAATCATGTGTGATTTGCGTTTCCCTCATGACAGGTTTCATGTGCGATTTGCGTTTTTGCAACTTTGTGTTTGCTGCACATCTAATGCAAGTCAGTGGCATCTCATTTGACATGCGTTGTGTGAATCTTTACATCCGAATTTTCTGCAGAAAAAAAACAGCCTACATGCATGCTTTTTTCGCAACAGACTTGCGAATCACATGCAATGCAAGCCAATGGAAATATTTGTGCTCCAAATGTGAAAATTTCCATGCGAATAAGAAGTTAATTACATATAATTTCATGTACATTAACTTAATTTGTATGGAAAAATTGGAATTTGAAAATTAACATAAAAACACTAAGGGCCTATTTCTACTAAACGCAATTTAAGGCCTCGTTCACACCAGGAACATTGCTGTCCACTTTTCACAGTGCATTGCCCTGTGTGCTTTGCTAGGTACAGCTTTTTCCATTGATTGTAATGTACCAAGTTCACATCTATACGTTTTATTACTGTCCGTTTGAGAAACGTGGTATTGCAATGCATTTCTGTGCCTTTCGCTGTAAAGCAACTTTAATGGGTGTGGTTTTTTAGCGCAAAGAAGCACATAGTAATGCGCTTTGAAGATGCGTTTTTTACCCCTAATTAAAAAAAAACAAAATATTTTTAAATGAAAATAAATCTTTATTGACAACTGCTACATCAAATAAGCAAAACATGCTGAACAAAAATGCGTTCAAGTGCATTTAAGCGCATGTAAAATGCATGGATCCTCTTAACCACTTGATGACCCAGCCTTTACCCCCCCTTAACCACTTGAGGACCCACCCTTTACCCCCCCTTAAGGACTAGCGCTGTTTTAGCTGATCTGTGCTGGGTGGGCTGTGCAGCCCCCAGCACAGATCAAACACCAGGCAGAGCGACCAGATCGCCCCCTTTTTTCCCCACTAGGGGGATGATGTGCTGGGGGGGTCTGATCGCTCCTGCCTGCCTGGGTGTTGCGGGGGGGGCACCTCAAAGCCCCCCTCCGCGGCGAGATTCCCCCCCTCCCTCTCCTCCCTCCCTTCCCCGGAGATCCGAGGCTGCACAGGAACGGATCTGTCCTGTGCAGCCTCTAACAGGCTCCTGCCTGTCATGTGACAGCGATCCCCGGCCGCTGATTGGCCGGGGATCGCTGATCCAGTACAACGCTGCTACTGTTAGCAGCGTTGTACAAATGTAAACAATGCGGATTATTTTTGCTTGTGTTTACATTTATCGGCGGCTCGCAGGCTATTAACGGAGCCCCCCGCCGTGAATTGACAGGAAGCAGCCGCTCGCGCGAGCGTCTGCTTCCTGATTAATTAGCCTGCAGCCGGCGACGCAGAACTGCGTCGCTGGTCCTGCAGCTGCCACTTTGCTCACGCGCGGTATGAGTGCGCGGTCGGCAAGTGGTTAAAAAAGTGCAGTGCAATGCGCTGAAACGAGCTATGAAACCTAAGTCTATTTTCAGCATGCGTTTTCTGATGTGGAATCACTTCCTATTCTAAATAAATAGGCTGCATCCGAGTCACGTGCGGTGAAAAAAATGATGCATGCTGCAGATTTCCGCATCTAAATCCCCATAGCTGTGCACGGCTATAGCAATATGGATGCAAATTAGGCTTAGAAATCGCAAGGATAAGTGTGAGGACCCCCTAAAATGTATGTGTGTGGTTATTATGACAAACGTACAAATACAGATTTTTAGCTGAGTAGAGGAATGCACCATATGTGGTTTTGTTTTTTTGGGGGGAGAATCCTTTTGCAATAGCACAAATAGCATATATGTTTTTTTTATATATTTATTTTTAAGGGAAAATTGTAGGTCTGCAAATTTACTGTGATTAAAACTTATTGCTGACTCTGAGCAAAACCGAAGTTCACATTTAAATACAACCCATTTTTGTAGCATTCTGTGCTTGTGTTTCTTACCATAAATATATTATATTCGCGTGTATTTCTATTTTGTTATAGTCTGAAGCAGAGTGTGAACGGACAGAGCAAGATGCTGTGAAATTAGCTGTGGAGATGAAAGCGGAATACTGGTCTGTCTCAGCTAAAACAGGTAAACATAGTCTTTCTTTAAGGGGACTTTTTATAGAAGAGCAAACAGCCAGCACTGAAATAATGCCATTTTCTCCAAATGTATACTTTGTGGTACTTTTATAATTTGTAAAATGCTGAAATGTTATTTTAAAGAGAATCTGTACTCTAAAATTTTTACAGCAAAAAGCATACCATTCTATTCATTATGTTCTCCTGGGCCCCTCTGTGCTGTTTCTGCCACTCTCTGCTGCAATCCTGGCTTGTAATTGCCAGTTTTAGGCAGTGTTTACAAACAAACTAACCAGCTTGTGATAGGCTCACATAAGCAGAGTGTGTGAGTCATACAGAGCCTGCAGGGGGCCTGCAGAGGGTGTGTATCGCTTCTATCCAATCACAAGCAGCCCTGCACATTCCACACATTCAAGCCTTATCCCGACAGAGCCGACAGAAGGAAACAGATTAGATCACATAACAGAGATAACACAGCCACTGTGCAATTAGGAAAGACTGCAGTAAGCCAGAGCACATTAGAACAGGCAAAGGAACTTATAGGATAGAAGAACTAAGGCTGAAAATTTTGTTACAGAGTCTCTTTAAAGAGAAAATGAAAATTAGGAGATAACTCAGGAGAAAAAGTTAATTGCATATGGCAGAGAGTGCATTGCTTTAATAATATGCAATGATGGGCAAAATGCATGGCTGTGGCAATTGCAGTACATTTCTCCGCATTGGCATGCGCTATGTTAGGCAGTGAGCGGGCGCGTTGAAGTACTTACACATGTACATTTGTGCGACCCTAAAGTCTAATTATTTTCAGTGTGCATTCCATCACATGCCACTGCAAATGTTTTGTTTTGCCCACTTCACGTTGTGTTATGTGCACGTTATATAGTGCAATGCAATGCCCTAGTGTGAAACTAGCCTAACATGTTCAGGATCCTCTCAGGGTCTCTTCCTTCTCTTTAATATTGCTCACAAAAAAATCATAAAAACAAACATATATCATAGCCACTTTAGTGTGAACCTTCACCTATTTGCTAGTTTGCTGCAGATCACCGCTTTAGAAATAGCAATACGTGGGCACAAATAAAAACAAATTGGTCTTCTTCAACTAGTTTTTCAAATGAGATGTAGTGGTTGTAGTTGGCAATATAAGGCGACTGAAGTGAATCTGTAAAAAAAAAAAAAAGATACCTATGGAGTCCAATAGAGATTCCCATTCCTCTCCTGGTCCCCTCGTTCCATTGCTGGCTCCCCCATTAGCAATCTCCAACCTATGGGTCGGAGACTGCTCTATGTCGCTGCAGGAGGATTCGGAAGTCTTTGGGAGATCGAGTGCTCCCAAAGATGGACCGCTCCGTACTGCGAATGCACAAGCATGCTCTCTTGAGCAATCGTACATGCGCAGTACGGAGCCACTTGTCTTAGGTAGTACTCGGGCCGCGGTGGAAGATTTGATCGGGGAGTCAGCGCTGGAACGGGGACCGAGAGAGGAACAGAAAGGCTCTATAGGACCCAGAGCCTTCTCTCTCCCTAGGTAAGTATCTGGAGATTTCTTACAGATTGGCTTCAGATTTTTCTGTATGGTAAATAAGGTATGGTGATCCCAGGTCTTATCACCGTGAAACAAAATCTGTTCACTGGTTTATAGATCCGGCATGATAAAAGTGGCAATCAGCCTTCAAACAGTAAAGAACAGGAAAGTGGTTTATCACATCACCACTTCCTTATACAGTGTATAGTTCCCATAATGTATATGAGTACATTATAGCATAGATACCCAGTGCCCTGGTTCTCATGTTCACAAAGACTGAATGATGGATTGCGTCAGTCAGTTTGTGGTGGCCTACAGCAACCAGTAACAATATGCCGGTCATTCTCCCATTTCATGGCAAGAGAATATGATTACTTGCTGCTGGGCAAGTTAGACTGTCTAGGACACTTAATCCTTTGACTAAATCAGGTTCATTGCACTTGTGTTACCTCTCCAGGTGAGCATGTGAAGGACTTTTTCTTCCGGGTGGCAGCCTTGGCCTTTGAAGAGTCCATGAAAAGGGAGCTAGAGAAGAGCAAACCAAACACAGCTCAGATTGGAGCTGGGAATCTCATACGTATGTATCTTGGACTTTCTAATGGAGAAACAACATTGACCCTCATTTATTAAAGTGTCTACAATAACAAGCTTTTGCAATCTAATAACACTTTATGTGCCAACTGGCATTTCCTTAAAGATTCTTCAACCTGGTGAATTGTCAGATTCTTATCACTCCTTAGTGAATCAGTAAAGAAGATTTATAGCATCTAAAACAATCCATTTCCACCATTAGTACTTTTACTTGCAACCAAAGCAGTCCTGAAGTATAAACTAAGTATCAGGTTGCTTCCTGCCCCTTAACCACTTCCTCCACTGGAAAAAAATATATAACACAGTGTCATGTTGAGATGAAAAACTACATACTTTGTGCTGTTATTTCCAAGAGCAGAAGATTACGTTTGTTGAATGATGTCCTAAGTTCATCTTTACAAGAATTGAAGTTATTTCCTCATAGCTGCTAATGGGTTGTATTCACAAAACTATGGTAAGCAGAATAACGTGCGTAAAGTCTTACTGCACGATGAATAGAGCTGAGTGCAATACATCACATGCAAGGCAGTATGCAATACTCATAATGCGTAAGACTGCATGTTAATCTGTTTAGCACTGTTTAGTGAATATAATCCAGTATAACTTCAACTTTAAAAACATGGGGCCCTATTTAATTCCTGCTGGTGAATTCTTAAATTAGTCGATGACACTCCACCTATTTCCCGACATGCACCATTCCTCTTCTGTCAGCTCTCTGGCTAAACTGTTTGCGGAGCCCCGAAAAAAGTATCTTTGAGCCTCCCACCGGGACTCCCCTTTGGTCTTGCTCCCTGTGGAGGATTTTCGTTGGTCATTGTAGAGTTCCATTGCTATGAGCATCAGGATTGGTCCATCAAGTGGACAAATGGAGAGCCCCAGCAGGACATTCAAAGATGCTTTTTCGGGGCTCCACTGAAGACTGAGAAGAGGATGGCAGCGATGGCTGTCACAGCAGGTCCCACGAGTGGTGCACAGCAACCAGTAGAGCCTGGAATGCAGAGTGGACTTCGAGTAACAGCGACGGGTGGAGGCACATTTCCCAGGGGAGTGAGACAACAGTGCCGTGGTGCTAAAGGACAGCTTCATGGCACAAATACCTCACTCCCTATCGCTTGGGAAGAGTTGTGATCTTAACGCTCAGACATCGCAGGTAAAACCGGCAATTGAGTTTGCCTGAAAATCCTTAGCATTGTGAGGTGATAGCTAGCTTGTATGTTTTGAACTTCTTATCACCTCGAATTACATATGGCCCATGGGACCTTATTCAATTCACTTTGGGGCAGATCAACTTTTTCCCATAGTTTTCTCCTAGATTATATTTTTACATTTTATAAATAACATGCCTTGTAAAGTGTACCAGAGCTGAACTAAATGCAAAAATCGATACTTACCCACGGCTTCCCCCAGCAGCATAAGCTTGTGTGAGTCCCGCGCTGTCTTTCTGCAGTCTGCCGTTCAGCCGCGATCAGCCCCGGTAATAGGCTCAGTTGGGTCCAGTCTGGGTCTTCAGCACTCTGCAATTGAAAGTGCCAAACAGTAGATGAAAAAGTGCTATCAAAATTATTTCTAAATTATTTTCTTGCTTGCTGGTGACTTAAAAAGTATTTTATTGAAAAGGCATTAAAATATCACCTATAAGAAAAAATAAATTGAATAAGGGCCATAGGTCCATATGCAATTACCCCTTTCTGCTTAGTTTTCTCCTAGATGATAGTTTCACACCCTGTTAATAAAATGCCTTTTAAACCACCAGCACTGCATTTACGGTAAGTTATCGCAATTTTTATGTTTGTAAACCTGGCCATACATGGATTGCTACCCAATGTGGCAACGTGATAGATTCCTCTCTGATTGGAATCTGATCAGAAAGGAATCAATTTCTTCCACCCATAGCAAATCGATATTCAGTAGATTTCAGCAAAAAATTAATGAAATCAAACCCCAGCATTGCACTGTTCCATGCAACGATACAGCCCATGGATCGATCACCGCCCCTCCCCTACCTCAATCACTACAAGTCGTCCATCCCCTCTGATCAATCGAAATCAAATAGAATGAAGCTAAATTGATTGGACATGTTGGTGTAATAGATTTTTAGCAGAATCGATCACAGTGATGGAATTGAATGGAAAAAAGTGATAATTACATGACCACCTTTCGTTTTTGCTGGCTTTTGTGTATCGTTGCTTTGTAAAGCAGCTACATAATGTAAATGATTTGTAAAAGTGACCAGGCTAACTTTGGCCAATGGAACTGCAGAATCGCACATCACATTCTGCTTAGGGGCTGTAAAAAGACTTTGGCCAGTCCAGCTTGTATCAGCTTTCCATTAGAAGGGGTCACCATTGTATGGAGGAGTTTTGTTTCTGTTGTAAGCTTACCATTGTGACCAAGATGCAGACGGCGTGAATCACAAATAACTCCCTTCTATTTTCCTCTTCCAGAGCTTGAAGGGAATTCAACTGAGAAAAGAGACAACGATTCCCAGCCTAACATGAACTGCTGTTAGATTATGACTGCCCAAGGAACACTTCTCTCAATCCTCTGCAGCCCTTATTGCCATTGGCAATGCTCAGGCATCAGAGCAAACCCCAGTGTTTCCTGTAAATCATGACCAAATGAGGACACTCAGCTCCCACTTTGAAAATTTAGGGACAATGACAGAACCTCTTGAAGTCTGAGCTACATTAGAGAGCTGAGATCTGTGTTGCCTGCAGCATGACAATAAAGTGCTCCTTGTATTCGGAGCACTCACCAGAATGACGGGCTAGCTCCGCCACTGGCAATCACAGGTCTACAGCTTTACCTTCCGCAAGAAAAAGAAGCAATAAATAAGAATATCATGCCTTGTGTTTAACTGAAAATGCCAAAGTCATGTATTTAACTTCCTTTATGCAATATGCATATTTCTGTAGCCATTTTTATGTACAAAGTTACATGTAGTGATTGTGATCAGCACTTGCTTCTTTCATTCTTTCACTGCCACGTATCCCATCCATTTTCAACATCAGTGTTAGTCAGAGTCGCTGTTAAGGGTGGCCATGCAGGATTTGATTTTTTAACATTTCTCTTAAAAAAAAATGATTGACTGTTTGTATCAACCAAATATGATTTTCCTCCATCCCGTTGAAGGATTTTATAAAATGTTCTATAAAAATCAATAGAGACTTATCAAAAGAAAGAAAAGCTTGTATTTATCATTTAACGGAATAATGAAAATTGATTGATTTGGTTGAATCATGTATGGCTACTTCAAGTGCGATGTAGAATTCATGCCACATAGGCCCATGCATTAAAAGGACCACTATCGCAAAAAATTGTAACATTTAAAATGCGTGTAAACATATACAAATAAGAAGTATTTTTCTTCCAGAATAAAATGAGCCATAAATTACTTTTCTCCTATGTTGCTGTCACTTATGGTAGGTAGTAGAAATCTGACAGAACCAACAGGTTTTTTGACTAGTCCATCTCTTCGTGGGGGATTCTCAGCAAGGCTCTTATTCTTTATAATGACATTCCCTGAAAATAATTTTTATACAATGATGCTGTTTAGCCTCCCTGCTTGCTGCGCACTTTTTGGGCAGTTTGACAGAGCAGCTGCCATTTACTAAATGCTTTTGAAAATAAACAAAACCCTGAGATGCCCCTATAAAGAGATTGGCTACTGTAAATGACAACAACATAGGAGAAAACTAATTTATGGCTCATTTTACTCTGGAAGAAATGTACTTCTTATTTGTATGTGTTTACATGCATTTTAAATGTTATGATGTTCGCGATAGTGGTCCTTTAAGCAGCAATCAATAAAGAGTCCTTCTCAGTGCCAAATTGCATAATGCAAATTTGGTCATAAGTATGAGATAAGCATAATTGAATCCAGTCAACCATGTCTTGTCTGTGATTGCAGTACTAACAGGTTTATCACTGTTGTTTCCCCTTAGATAAGACTTTTGTTTGCATGCACCATGCCACACAGGACAGGGGGTCCGAATCACAGAATGATAAGTATGTGCACAGACAGAAAGCCCTCTTTTTCTCCACACTTTTGGATGCATGTTGAACAGTCATCGGAAAGCCAGGACCATGATTAGAGTGTTATTACAGTAGAATCCCTTTATAGTAAAATCCAAGGGACCAGAAAAAGTAGTTTACTATATCAGAAGTTTACTATATAGGAATTGGTCATACATGGTATATTTAGATGCATTTGCTGGGACCTGAGGAATGAATTTACTATATCCAGAGGTTTACTATATCAGAGTTTATTATAACGAGATTCTACTGAATTGTATGTTTCTGCTTCCTTTCTAAAGCTATGTACAGGCGTTAGATTGAACTTGAGTGGGGCAGCCGATAAAGACCGCCTCGGCTAAGAATCTAGCATGTGTAAAGCGCATGCCTGACGTTGCCTAAAGATGTGGCTTGGTAGATCTCTAGCAACATCCAAACAGCCCCTGATTATTCTCTCCGTTAACCCCACTCGTAGCGATCGGCTCTGACATGCTCTGCTGGAGTCATTCCACCCCACCCTACCCCCCAGCAAGTGGCACAGACTGTAGGTTAGTGACATGACTGTACAACAGGGGTCCTCTGTTTTGGGTCGAGGGCTGGGTCAACATACTTCAGACTGCTGGGGGGACGGAGTATACCTAAAATTATGTAGGAGTCTTAACTGGCCAGACAGTGAAGCATACTCAGGAGACAACCTGCAGTCCAATTGGACAGCAGGGTCACCTGATGTGAAATTTGATTGGAAACCAGCGAATTACTGCTTTCTGGCTTCCATGTGGATAGGTGGTGCCAGCACTGCTATTCTATATGCGGACCACCAATATTTAAAGATGAAGCTGACCGCATCTATAAGTAATACATTTTGAGTGTGGGGGGCCGGTAAAAAAGCCTCAGGGGGCCACATTCGGCCCACGGGCCTTAGTTTGAGTACCACTGCTGTACAGCATCAGGCCTCGACAGTCCATGTATGTATACTGCAGTTCAATAAAACAATACAGAAAGGGGGAAGCTGTATAGGGAGATCCACTTCTGTCCTATATGAGAAGAGTGAAATAAATATAGGTACATACAGTTCTACTAAGAAATTGTAAGATGTCCCTTTCCGTTTTATTGTACAGCAAGTGTGTAAAGGAAACCTGTAACTAAGAAAAGTTAGAAACGTACCAATGTAGAGTAAAGCCTCTGGTTGTCCAAGGACTTCCCGATCCATCTTCCTGTGTAGAGTCCCTACAAACATAACTGACTTGCTCCTATATTATTCATTGCTGGTAGCTGAATCAGACTTTATTCACCCAATATCCATGTTTGATGCCGTGCAGCTGTCCCATTAGAAAAGTAGGTCATGTGACCCAAAAATCCCTCTATACAACATGGAGTTGGCAGTAGAGGGATGTTCTCAGCTGCTGAGTGATTAAAGCAACCCTGAAGTTGGAATTGAAATTAAAAATAGATACCTCTATAGAGTGGAGCCCTATTGGATAGTCCAGAGGCTTCCTCTATTGTCCTGTGGCCCACCATTCCAGTGCTGGGTCCCTTTAAGCATATTTGACAATGGATATTTTTTCGTGGTTGTTCCCTTCCCCCCCCCCTCCCCCATCTGTGCACAAGTTATACCATACTGCACATGTGCAAGTATGGGTCATGCATGCCCAATAGCATGAAGTTGCTCAAGCACTGCTTTTTCCTCATGCACTGGACTGTATGGTAGTGCTCATACATGGACGGAGCATGGTCACAGAGATAATGAGGGTCTCTCAGTGGGCTCCAGGAGGACCTGCAAAGCCTCAGGCTTCTCACCAAGGTAATAAATATCTAGCTAAAAACCTCACTGGTTTGCATTAAGCCGAAGTTCGGGTACAAAATGAAATACTTACCTAAAGAGAGGGAAGCCTCAGGATCCTATTAAGGCCTCCCTCCCTGCTCTGATGTCCCCCATCCAGGGGCGTAACTAGGCCCCACCGGGCCCCACTGCAGAATTTCAGAGCGGCCCCCCCCCCCCCCCCTGGGGCCCGCTCGTGGCCGTTTTGTGGGGGCTGGAGGGGTGGCAGCATGAGGGGAAAGCCTTGGCCACAGTCGGCGGGGAGAGGGGAAGTTCCCCCCCCTCTCCCTCACCTCGGGGCTCTCCCTTCTGCGCTCCCCTCCAGCTAGTTACAGTGTGTGGGCAGCGGCGGGCAGATACATACCTTCTTCCGTGCGTTCCATCGCAGACTCCTTGCTCTAGCGGCTGACGTCACTTCCGGAAGTGACGTCACGTCACTTCCGGAAGTGACGTCAGCCGCTAGAGCGAGGAGTCTGCGATGGAACGCACGGAAGAAGGTATGTATCTGCCCGCTGCGCACACACTGTAACTAGCTGGAGGAGAGGGGAGAGCCCCGAGGTGAGGGAGAGGGGGGGGGAACTTCCCCTCTCCCCGCCGACTGTGGCCAAGGCTTTCCCCTCATGCTGCCACCCCTCCAGCCCCCACAAAATGGCCCCGAGCAGGCCCCAGGGGGGGGGGCCGAGCCCCCCGCGGGAGCAGGGGCTGCAGGGCCTTTTGTTACGCCATTGCCCCCATCGCTGTGCGCAGCCCCCCAGAAGATTAGCGACAAGGCATTATCACTAATCATGTCGGGGCCACACAGCTCTTCTTCCTCCAGCGTGGCCTCGCAATAGCCGACCGAGCTCACCCACGTGCTCGTGTGGCTATTGTGCGGCCACGCTTCAGGAAGAAGAGTTATGGGGTGCCAATGTGGAGGTGGGCCGCGCTCAGCAACCAGGGGCTTCAGATCAGCAAGGGAAGCCTCAATAGGATTCTGAGGCTTCCCTCCCTTAAGGTAAAAATCTGATTTTGATCCCGAGCTTTGGCTTGAGATCGCTTTAACTTCTTGCCGACCACTCCACTCCATGCCGATTGGCGTGAATGGCTCTGGGTGGTGATTGCAGGGGATCGCGAGTGCATCGCCAGCGGCGATCACCGCTCGGAGACTGTTAGACGTCTCCGTCTATTAACATTGTACATTACTGCGATCTAAGGCAGCGCTGTACAGGGGACAGCCGTGTCACTCGGCTGTCCCCTCTAGAGGCACAAAGGCGATCCACTGTCATAGGCTTAAGCCTGTGACAGCCGATCGCACTGATTGGCTGGTGGGGGGAGGGAGAGGATATAGTAAAAATAATTAAAAAAAATACACAAATTTATTTAAAAATAAATCAAATAAATATTTATATAAATAAATAAACATTGGGGGAGCAATCATTGCCCACCAACAGAAAGCTGTGTTGGTGGGGAGAAAAGTGGGGAGGGAATCACTTGTGTGCTGAGTTGTGTGGTCCTGCAGCAAGGCCTTAAAGCTACAGAGGCCTATTTAGTAAAAAATGGCCTGGTCACTAGGGGGGTTTAACACCATGGTCCTTAAGTAAACTTTTCTCCAGGATATTTTATCCACTTTAGGCTCCCTGCACACTGCAATTCCGTTTTGCGAATCTGATTTTCCCTGAATGCATTCAACAGAAAAATAGAGGAAAAAACGCAGCATGCAGTAACGATTAAAAATCGGAATCGGAATGGATGTAAAAAATGATTAAAAATCAGAATCGGACACGCATGCAGTGTGCAGGGAGCCTTAATGTGTTTCTTACAATATCAGCTATTGTAATTAATTTTGAATTCCCCTTTCTCTTGCTTATAGCATGCTCAGCAAGGTTATTGAAGTAAGATTGTTGAAAATAGCCTCCTTAGCGTTGTTTCATGCTCTGTTTTCCAAAATACTCGTATGAAACAGGCTTACAGGTTATGCAAAGCCCCTGCTGATTTCTTTCCTGAGCTACAGCTTTTGGATTTGTAAGACAAGCATCTAATGTACACTGTACACTACTCAATATTTTTAATTAAATATATTCAGTTTAATTTAAAAGATGCATCAAACTTAATAGAATAAGTTCCAAATCAAGGTTATTCAATTTTGACTGAATTATTGAAAGTTAGGGCTCTTTCACACTAAGACGTTGCGTTTGATGCAACGTTAAAGTCACACAACGTGCCCCTAATGCAGCGCATGTAGGTTATAAAATTGGACGTTATTTTATACTACGTTATGTGGCTCTTGGTGCGCCGTTTTTGTTGCATACTGATGAAACGAAAATGGCGCATGCGTTACATTTAAAAGAAAAAACATTACTGAGCATGTGCAACACACATAACGCAGCAAATGTATTGCTAAACGCACAGCATGCAGCACCTTATAAATATTGCTATACGTTACACACAACGCAACGTGTGTACTGTGAGTGCGTTAGTCTGCGTTGGAACATTTTCTAACGTGCGACTTTAACGTCGCACTGTGAAAGAGGCCTCAATCAAGAAATGTGGGTATTTTTAATGGTCCCCACAGGAATCTGCATAGTTTTCTAGCGCGTAGATTGGTACAAGGCTAGTAGTGGCAGTTTCCTACTGCAATTTATCTAGAATTAGGTTGTGCAAGGAATTAAAATGATCGCCGCCCCCCTGTTAAATTGCATCCAGTTTATATCAGTCATTCACTAAATAGGGTGCCCATCACATAGTGTATAGCCATCTTCATTCCCATGGATATGATAACATATACTCAACAAACGCCTGTCTCAACACTAGTTAGATATTCTACGTCACACGTAATGGAATATTATTATGGACTTCATTGTTTGTTATTGTGTAATTCTTATAATATAAATAAAAAAAAACAATTTCAAGAGAAAGAAAGACAAAAAAGGTATACAAAAGTAATGATTTTGTCTAATGATCCTATCTGAAAACAGCTGTTCCGTGACACATGCAAAATAGCCATTGGTAGCTGGAGCTGTTTTACCTGCATCGTGTCATTTGGTTGTACCTAAAGATGCCATCTCATAGTAACAAGTGGTGCTGCATCCTTCTCTTCCCTGCTAAGAGGGAATGCATTCATGTTACCACAGCCTGACACACCAATAGGTGGCCTTCCCTCAGTCAGAGGTATTTTTACTCTATGATAAATGTAAAACACCAGGTGTAATCTTTATTTTGATTCCTATTGTATGTAAAATGTTTTCTATATTCATGATCAGTATATATGGCATTTTCACTTCTCTACTTTTATATTACTCCTTCATGTAATATTTGTTTCTATGTTCTGGGTACAAATAAAAGGAAATATATGAAAGCAGTGCTTGGATTTTTCTTTCATGAGCAAATACTGGAAAGCTTTTACAAGCAGATACTGAGATGCAGAGATTAGTGGCAGGTCATTAGCTGTGTCACCTCTCTGTGTGACTCAGCAGGCTACTGGATGAAGTAATCAATTACTGCTACTGTTGTATTGACTAGGCTTATCCAGTTGGTGTTTTTTTTGTTTTTTTTCTAATAAAGACAATGGAGCGATATACTGTAATTACTCTAATAAATAATGATGCATAGTAGAGGTAAATACACTACATATTCCTTGACAAGAGTAAGGCTCAGCTCCCACTATGGGCTTGATTCACAAAAGAGTGCTAACTGTTAGCATGGCCGTTTTAATTGCGCGCAATCGCGAATTTTCGCGCAAAACGATAACGGTTTTCGAGCGCAGACACGAATTTTCGCGCAAAATCGATATCGTTTTTGCGCAAAAAATCACATTTGCGTGTGAAAACCATTATCGTTTTGCGCGAAAATTCGCAATCGCGTGCAGTGCGAAAATTCGCGCGAAAATGCCCGTGCTAACAGCACTCTTTTGTGAATCAAGCCCTATATCTCAAAACAAACATTTTTTTTTGGTCTGTTTTACCACATTGAAAAACTGACAGTCAAACGGTTTCTATTTATTACTGGATTGCAGTATACATTTTTTGCCCCATTCAATGTAATGAATCAGACAGTGTTGTTCTACATAGCAATGCAGATGGTTGTGTGCTGTGGTATAACATGGCCTTCACACACATGCTGAATTGCATAGGAATCTAGCATGTGTACAAGTGAGAGCCTACAAGTCACATCTTTCAAGGTCACCTGAAGTGAGAGGGATACGGAGGCTGCCATATTTCATTCTTTTTAACAATGCACATTGCCTGGCAGCCCTGCTGATCCTCTGCCTATAATACTTTTACCTCCAGACCCTGAACAAGCATGCTTGTTTCTGACTGAAGTTTGACTGGATTTGCCACGTTTGTGTCGGGTGAGTGATTCAGACATTACTGATACATGAAAGATCAGCACGATGCCAGGCAACTAGTATTGTTTAAAAGGTAATACCGGTTGCCTGGAGTCCTGTTGATTTTTTAAGGCATATCCTTCTCACTTCAGCTCTCCTTTAAGGGACAGTAATGGCTAAATGCAGTTCCCCTCCTTCCCCTGCCTGCTAGAAGCCACTCCCATCATGCGCTGCCTCATCGTCACATATCTCCTACCCATAGCAACAGAAGGCTATAGGTCCGTACACACGTCGGACTGGAGGCAACAACGGGTACGTCGTTGCCTCCCACTGGGTGGGCGTTCCAACGACAGTCCGGCTTGTGTACGCACGCTGATACGGCTGTTTCTGAGCAATCCGGCGGGCGGGAGGCAACGATGGACCCGTCGTTGCCTCCAGTCCGGCGTGTGTACGGACCTTTATCCAGCCAAAATCCAGCCAAGGTGACTCATTTTCAAGCTGCACAAATCTGCATAATCCTCCATCAACTCTGAACTATTTTCACTTTTTTTCCCGTCAGGTACACTTTAATGTCATATCTCCTCTCGGTTTTGTTATGTATTTATAACTGTTATAAATTAGGAGGACATTTAGAAATGACGTTTAGCATTCAAGCTTTGAGTAGTGTTGGAATACCTTGATAACCTTTGCATTTTTACCTTAATGATTATACTTTATTATTTCCTATTGCTGTTAGGTTTATGCTGTTGGCTTGCTCTTTATCAAAGAAACATTCCCCTTAGTTCCCCATGTCACAGAAACCTGACCAATTAGAGCAAATCTTACTAAAGGGAGGCGGAATTTCACTTTGAACAGTTGCCATCAGAACAGATGTGCCCAATGTGTGAGGCTTATCTCTTATGCTGGGTGCACACGATACGTTTTTCTGCTCGATTTTCCATCCGATTGTTTTTTCCACCCAATTCTCCGCTCGATTCTGGGCTTGATTCTTTTATCTTCAACTTGTTTTTCTTATATTTTTCCATTCACTTCTATGAGAAATCGACCCAAGAAACGATCGGAAGGAATATGTCGGAAATTATCTATCAAACCCATCTATCGAGCGGAAAACCGTATGGTGTATTCCCAGCATAAAACTCCTAATCCAGTGACAGTGATAGACATTTGGAATTCATCTTACTTTCTGCACCCCTGCCAACTGCCTCAGGGATGGGAAGTGAGCTGAAACCTCTCTAATGGGTCAACAGAGACTAACAGATTTCTGACAGCTTTCAGCCCTTCCCACACACTATTAAAAAAGATAAGGAACAAAAAGTTGACATTCCACTTTAAATAAATGTAATAAACAGGAGATGCCACACCTGTGGAGCAGGTGCCAGATTTAGCAAAGGAAATCTCAGTGTTGTAAGACAGGCACAGATTACCACAGGCACCTCATAGTAGGAGTGCTATTAAACATTTCCTGCTTATCAAATTTCTACATTAACAAACTGGCTTGCGACATAACAATGGGAGGTACTTAAGTTAAGTACCTCCCATTGTTATGTCACAAGCCAGTTTGTTAATGTAGGAACTTCAGCCTTGCATGAATCACAAAAGAGTCACAACTGATTTTACTACTATTTGTTGCTCTAATGATCTCACACTCTTCAGTCCTGGATCCTGTGAATAAATAGCCATTTAGCTTCCTGTTCAACTCACCTGAAGAGGAGAATGATACTAATGTGATCATTTGTGCAGCGCTAGACTGTAATGAAAATACACCCTGGCTTTTAAGAATGACCGCAGAGTTCTGGACTTCATGGATTGTTCCCCCCTGATTTAGGGATTAAATATGTACTTTGCTTTGAATAATTTAAAAATAACTTTAATTGCACAGCTATGTTGGAGATGTGTTGAGTAACAGTAGTATGCAAGGCTTGAACTTACAATGCTTTGTTCTATTTACAACATTTTACAAGACTTGTTACTCTGGAAATCAATTCACTGCTGAGTAGAGTGGGGCCGAACCTCCGATTTTCGGTTCGCGAACCGGGTTCGCGAACTTCCGCGGAAGGTTCGGTTTGCGTAAACATTCGCGAACCGCAATAGACTTCAATAGGGATGCGAACTTTGAAAAAAAAAAAAATTATGCTGGCCACAAAAGTGATGGAAAAGATGTTTCAAGGGGTCTAACACCTGGACCCCCAGGTGGAGGAGTGGGATACATGCCAAAAGTCCCCGGGAAAAATCTGGATTTGACGCAAAGCAGCATTTTAAGGGCAGAAATCACATTGAATGCTAAATGACAGGCCTAAAGTGCTTTAAAACATCTTGCATGTGTATACATCAATCAGGTAGTGTAATTAAGGTACTGCTTCACACTGACACACCAAACTCACCGTGTAACGCACCGCAAACAGCTGTTTGTGTAGTGACGGCCGTGCTGGACTGGTGCGCACCATGGCGAGAGTGCAGGTTTTGGTGGCTTTACAGCCCATATGGTCGCCTGGCTGATGTAGCTGAATGACAGAACAGTGACTGTCCAGCTGATCAAATTTGGTCTGACCACAATGAGGCAACGACCTTATTATCGTGGGAGTGCCCCCCGAGACACTCATCTAGGCGCTGGTCATTGCTTCATTGTGATACGCAAGCCCCTTCACCACGGCAAGGTAATGATCACGAAGGGGAATGGGCGCATGTACATGCCTTTTCTTTTGTTGTTGCAGCTGCCCGCAGTGCAGCCAGAAAAATTAGGCAGTCATGTACACGCACCAGAAAAATTCGGCAATCCGCCTGGAGTCCCGGACCCTGTTGGTGGTGGCGGAGAAGGTAGTCAAGCGGCTTGCAGGCAGACATGCTGTGTGGAGGGACTGGGAGCGACTTAGTCTTCTTGGGGCAGGCCAGGCAGCCAGTCACACGGCGTGCAGGCAGAGATGCTGTGTGTGCGGGGACTGACTTAGTCTTGGGGCGGGCAGCAGCAGCGAAGTGTCAAATGCAGCGGAAGTGGTGCTAGTAGTAGCGCTGGTGGCTGAGCAAGGTGAGGTGTTCTGTGTTGCTAAATACTCAACCACATCCTGAAAATCTTGGGAGGTGATGGGACGTGCCTTCTTCCGAGCACTGTACTGTGGGCCAGGTCCACACGAAATTACATTTACACGACCTCGCACAGACCTGCCGGATGGCCTTCCTCTGGCTCTGGCACTACCTCTTCCTCTACCTGTTTTGTCCATATCGGGTATGCACGGAGTGGTATATCACACTGGGTGCACTCACGTAGGTAGGTGGGTTCACTTAACTGCACAGGTATGCGCACTGATGCGGTGGGTTCACTGAACAGAACAGGTATGCAGTGGCGGGTTCACTGAACAGAACAGGTATGCAGTGGCGGGTTCACTGAACAGGTATGCAGTGGCGGGTTCACTGAACACAACAGGTATGCAGTGGCGGGTTCACAGAACAGGTATGCAGTGGCAGGTTCACTGAACAGGTATACAGTGGCGGGTTCACTGAACACAACAGGTATGCAGTGGCGGGTTCACAGAACAGGTATGCAGTGGCGGGTTCACTGAACAGTACAGGTATGCAGTGGCGGGTTCACTGAACAGAACAGGTATACAGTGGCAGGTTCACTGAACAGAACAGGTATACAGTGGCAGGTTCACTGAACACAACAGGTATGCAGTGGCGGGTTCACAGAACAGGTATGCAGTGGCGGGTTCACTGAACAGTACAGGTATGCAGTGGCGGGTTCACTGAACAGAACAGGTATACAGTGGCAGGTTCACTGAACAGAACAGGTATACAGTGGCAGGTTCACTGAAGACAACAGGTATGCAGTGGCGAGTTAACTGAACAGGTATACAGTGGCGGGTTCACTGAACAGAACAGGTATGCAGTGGCGGGTTCACTGAACAGAACAGGTATGCAGTGGCGGGTTCACGGAACAGAACAGGTATGCAGTGGCAGGTTCACTGAACAGGTATACAGTGGCGGGTTCACTGAACAGAACAGGTATACAGTGGCAGGTTCACTGAACAGAACAGGTATACAGTGGTGGGTTCACTGAACAGAACAGGTATGCAGTGGCGGGTTCACTGAACAGTACAGATATGCAGTGGCAGGTTCACTGAACAGGTATGCAGTGGTGGGTTCACTGAACAGGTATGCAGTGGTGGGTTCACAGAACAGGTATGCAGTGGCAGGTTCACTGAACAGGTATGCAGTGGTGGGTTCACTGAACAGGTATGCAGTGGTGGGTTCACTGAACAGATATGCAGTGGTGGGTTCACAGTACAGGTATGCAGTGGTGGGTTCACAGAACAGGTATGCAGTGGCAGGTTCACTGAACAGGTATGCAGGTATCCAGTGGGCTCACTGAACAGAACAGGTATGGTGGGCTCACTGAACAGAACAGGTATGCAGCCAGGAACAAGCTAAGCCTAACTAATCTTTCCCTATGAGAGACAGTCTGCAGCAGCTCGCCCTACTCTCACTAACGCAGGCACACGAGTGAGCTTAATGGCCGCCGCTGCCTGCTTTTTATTAGGGGGGGAGTGGCTCCAGGGGCTAGTGTAGCCTAATTGGCTACACTGGGCCTGCTGACTGTGATGTAGAGGGTCAAAGTTGACCCTCATGGTGCATTATGGGGCGAACCGAACTTCCGCAAAACTTCGCCTGCGGGACGCGAACGCGAACCACTGAAGTTCGCATGGAACCGTTCGCAGGCGAACCATTCGGCCCAACTCTACTGCTGAGTTCCTTCTAAGGTGTACAGAGGCTTTAGGACCAGTTTACAGGGATGATTATCTGCATCGTTACCAAGCAGTAAGTGCTCAGTTCACTACCTATCTAACAAGATCTACTGCCATCCATCTGCCATTCAGTCGGTTTGTGATGCAACAGAATGGTGATGTTTGTGTCAAACATGAACTTCGCTTTGTGTCAGTGTTTGACACATAGAGCAGGTAGTGAGCGTTAGACAAACAGTCCAACTAGCTTCTGACAGGTGGCCAATGGCCATGTAATACATCCAGGGGTTTAGTGGTGTAGGTCTACAGAGAAAAAAAATACTTAACTTTGTGATAGTAATACACTGTAAGATTAGTTGGAGCTTATGCTCCATTTATTTTATGCACATGGCACACTCACAGCTGCATCCTCCTGGCTGCTGTGTACAGTTGGGGTCTGGCAGCTTTATACATGGATGGGTCATGCTGACAATTCTATAGAATGCAGTCACTTGTAATTTCTCAATGGTTCCATGGAACAACTGGTTAAAGGTGACTGCATTGGTCCCAATTTGAGCATGTGAATTTCCCTTTAGGCTTGTTTCACACCGGCAGCTGCAGATGGTAAATGCTCCACCTGTCAGCTACTCTCTAGTGCACCCACCAGATACTGTGAAGTGCTTGGTACAGGCATTTTGGAGGTATCCATCTGATGGAAGCGCATAGGAGGACAGCTGAAGCCGCACTGAACATCACATGAGGTGGTTCTTTGTTGCCATGTAACTGCACCTAGAGTCAAACACTGACATCACATGTGGAGTTAAAACGCTGCCATTCGCCGGCATGAAAATGCAGCAAGAAGGTGCTCAGTGACCAGAAGACGGGAGGATGTACCAAGCGTGTGTAAGAGCCCTTAGGTGTAAACTAGTATCACCATTCACTTACATGTGGAACAAATTATATTTTTCCAGTGACCTCAGTGGGCATTTTCAGATTAAATTGTGCAAAATCTGAATTTTATTCATGTTTCCAAACCAAAACTCAGGCCTAAAGTGAGAAGTCCTTGTACTGATATAATTTGTTTTATTCACCTATATATATGTTTTTAAATGGGTCAACATGTTCATGTGCAAGTGCTGTAGAACTCAGCTATAGCAACCATTGTTTTAATTGATGTGAAATTTTATTTACACAAGCCTGCTTGAATAAGAACTTGAAAATAAGCAGTGATGCTCCTGTACAAACTTTACAATTTATCTTCAAATGGATGTGGTTCCAGTGGCGTAGCTAAGGAGCTGTGGGCCCCGATGCAAGTTTTACAATGGGGCCCCCAAGCACTCTATACATAACAATTGATACGGCGCACCAAAACCTGCCAATGGCAACTACAGTGTCAGAGGTGCAAGAAGAGGATGAGGAACAGTTTGTTAATGATTACCAATATTCAAAGCATCTATAGAAGTGATTATTATGAGCACATGACCAATAGGGAGCTAATATTGCAGTTGAGGGAGGGCTCTAGGGCCAAGGGCCTCGATGCGTTCGCAACCTCTGCAACCCCTATTGCTACACCCTTGTGTGGTTCTCTGCTTTATTTCAAATCTGTAAGGTATGGTAAGTCAAATGAAAGCGTTTTCAAAAACCCATTACCACAATTTTGTTTTCTAACAGCACCCTCTCCCCCAACTACCCTAACACTGCATTGCCCAGCCTCCAAACCCCCCTACACTCACCTCTTTAGGGTCGCGTAACCTCACCCTTACGCTGGCACAGCCATGGAGCCAAAGCTAAACTGAGCCACTTCCACCTCTGTTTAGGGCTATCCTGAGTACTCATCCACCACAGCCCCCTGTAAAGTATACTTAGGGCCTGAGCCCACTAACGCAGTTGTGCGCAGTTGTGTCCGCTTTTCAGAAACACATAAATGTTACAGATTATTATTATTATTATTATTATTATTTATATAGCGCCGACATATTACGCAGCGCTGTACATTGTATATATATATCTTGTCACTAACTGTCCCTCAAAGGAGCTCACAATCTAATCCCTACCATTGCCATATGTCTATATTATGTAGTGTAAGTACTGTAATCTAGGGCCAATTTTTTAGGGGGAGCCAATTAACTTATCTGTATGTTTTTGGAATGTGGGAGGAAACCGGAGTGCCCGGAGGAAACCCACGCAGACACGGAGAGAACATACAAACTCTTTGCAGATAGTGCCCTGGCTGGGAGTCGAACCAGGGACCCAGCGCTGCAAGGCGAGAGAGCTAACCACTACGCCACCGATGCTGAAAAGCGGACACAACTGCGTACAACTGCGCTAGTGGCCTCAGGCCCTAAGAACACCTGTGATGCTAATACATTGCCAAGCCTTTCACCATGACACATGACTGAAACCACAGCCTTCCTGTGAGGCTTGTATTATGAAAGCCTATATTCCATCCATAAACAGTTGGACACAGGGTAACTTTAAGCTAAAGATAAGTGAACCTATGTCCATATTGTTCAGCAAAGACACATCGCTATGAGACCAGCTGAGTTAAAGATAAACTGTACCCAAGAATTGAACTTCATCCCAATCAGTAGCTGATACCCCCTTTCCCATGATAAATCTATTCCTTTTCTCAAACGGATCATCAGGGGGCTCTGTATGGCTGATTTTGTGGTGAAACCCCTCCCACAGTGTGATGTCAGTGCTTCACAGCTCTGAAGTCTTGACATCACACTGTGGGAGCCTTGTTGCATTGTGCGAAATAACAGCTGTTTCCAACTGCAAAAAAAACAAAAAACCAACAAGCAGCATCTCCTTCCAGTGACATCACCTTCCAGCAGTAAAAATGTCACCATGTGATAAATGACTGAATGTAAATCAGGAAGATGAAAGATTTTCTGATGAGCAAACACTGACTAAATCATTTATACATAATTATTGTAAATGTAAGCACTTTTTTATTACATTATTTTTCACTGGAGTTCCTCTTTTTAAATTTTATCTCACATATCATATTGCTTTAGATATAAAAACGACAGTCACTTTACAGCATAATTCAAAAAATGACCTCTCAGTCCTAGACTGCCATGCAAGGCCAAACACTGTAGTAGTCCAGGATCCACCTCCTTCCATAGGCCTTATGGAGCACTGTGTAACTAGGCTTGGATATAGCAATCTTCCCCAAATTCACTAGAAATGTGATAAAGGAAATGAAGCTGATGGGTCATGTATTCATGGTTAAAAACTTTATGGGGCAGACAGTTTTTACAAAATAGCGTACACAGCACAAGAACTGGGTTCCCTAACACTGGAATTAGTGGATTTGAACTCTTGCACAGGGCACAAGGAAAACATAACAGAAATACACCCTGTATGTATTTAAAGTTTAGCCTGACAAGACAAATAACATTTATATCACGCTTTTCTCCTGGGGGACTCAAATCGCCAGAGCTGCAGCCACTAGGACACGCTCTATAGGCAGTAGCAGTGTTAGGGAAACTTGCCTAAGGTCTCCTAATGAATAGGTGCTGAATTACTGAACAGGAAGAGCTGAGATCCGAACCATGGTCTCCTGTGTCAGAGCCCATAACCGTTACACCATCCAGCCACCTACTTGTGTAATTCCCTCTCATTTGTGTCTAATCACTAGATGCAATTTGATCTCCCCCCTGTGTCACCTGATAAGCAAATAAACCCATTTGAAAGTACAGGCTGCAAAATATATGTCTGCTTCCATGAATCAGGAAGTAGAAACTGTGCAGATGTATTTGAGGATTTGTATCAGCTGTAACAAAGAAATGTTTTTTGTTTGAAGGTTATTATGCTGTTGTGTATCTTTTAAAGCAGAGAGGAGTTCTGAGTTCAGGTCCACTTTAAGCAGCCACAAGTGGTCAAAGTGGCCTAAATAAAGTATTATTACCCTAGCTTTGCCTATATTACACCAGGCTGCTTTTAACCCCAGACAGGTTTATGGATAAGTAACATAAGCTTCTTCTTCTGGAATCTTGGTATATGGTGAGTAACGCACATACTTTGAATGATACAAACGTAACTTAAAGCGGAATATAACCCTGCATTTCAACTTTGCTCTAAAACATTAATTTACAGTATATTATATGCAACCAGCATTTTTTTTTTTTACTAGACCAGCATTAGAAGGGTTACACAGAGCCTTAAAGTTCCTGGAGATTTCTGCAGACGCATCCGAAGCTGACATGGATACATTTTGTTTACATAAATGTATCTGTTGAATCTGACTCACTCTCTCTGACTGAGAAGGTGCTGGAGGACAGCCAAAGAGTGTGTAACATTTCTCAATAGATACATTTAACTAAATAGAATGTAACAATCTGAACTTCTGCATATCTCTCCACTGAACTTTAAACCTCTTTGTTTAACCCTTCCAATGCTGGTCTAGTAAAAAAAAAATGCTTTTTGCATATAATATGCTGTAAATAATGTTTTAGAGAAAAGTTGAAAAGCAGGGTTATATTCCGCTTTAAGTTTAACATAGAACTGTCAAACTGGTGGAGCGGGCTTTGCTGCAGTGCATCATCGCTCTCTCTGGCCACAACCAACAAGTTCACATCAGGTTCTGAAATCATCAGGTATTAGTGTGAATCTACCAGTGGATGCAGAGCCGGGCCAAGGCAGAGGCGAGAGAGGCTCCAGCTTTAGGGCACAGTGTAGGAGGGGGCACACGACTCACTCAGCTATTATTTTCCTACTGTGTTTGAAGCAGTGAGAAATAAGAAAAAGGCATACGGCAGTGACGGCAAGCCAGAAAACTAGAGATTAAAGTCTTGGGGAGGTCGGGGGCCCTGTGGCGCCTCTTATTCTAATAGAATCAGTGTGTAACGGCTGGGGTGGGAGGGATGGAGGGGCGCACTTTGCTGTCTCAGCCTTGGGTGCTGGAGGAGTGCTGGAGGACCTTGTTCCGGCTCTGTGTGGATGGCAGGTGGTGTAGATGAAGACTTGGCAAGAATAGGGTTAGTCATAAACTGAACAATGGTTTGCGTCAGATATGATTATCATTATGATTATCATTATGACAACTGCCTACTCAGTATAAAGGCTGGGGCTGATTCACTAAACTGAGAAAATCAGTGATCAACAAACCTGGACCTAATTTGTTTATTATTTTTTTAATTGTGGCAAATAACCGGGCTATATCAGAATACAATTGGTTTGTTTAAAGGTAAGTAGTTGTTATTAGAAATGCAGTCCAGTGCACACTATCACAGTAACTACTATGTTATAAAATAAGCCCAGTCTGTGAATGTGTGTGAACAGCTGCAATAAAAAAATGAAATGTTATTCACAATTCTTTAGCAATCCTACCTATATTCTGACATAAGCCATAGGAGGGTTTTAACGGTTTGCCATCTAATAGGAGAGAAGTTTTGAAAAAAAAAAAAAAACAGTCTGGGGTTCCTGGATCAGCTGTCTTCCACTGTGTTTAACAACAGTTCTGCTATTCATATGCACTCCTTTAGCCCTCTTTTACATAGGAGACTCCCGTGCAGTGGGCAGACACCTGCTAGCGCCCGGTACAGGCGATGGAGAGGCAGCCCCCATATGGAGTCACATCTGAGTGCGGCCAAACTTAGACATGGCATGCCGCTTTTTGCCACTGGGTAACACCACCATGTCTCAAATGATGCACAGGTATTGAGTCAGGTCAGCGTGATGGCGTAATTTATTCCATCAGCAGTCTACAATGAAAGATAACAATTGTTTTGGGGCCCTGAGGGCTCCCCTTCTCCAGTATAGACAAATACATGACACATGTGGGGTTGCAAACACTGCTATTTGGCTGCATGAAGTTATACTTATGACTGGCAGCCATGGGGCTGAACTGCCTGACAGCCGCACAATTTAGCCTCCCCTGTGGTAGACGCCGTAGACTTCTCATTCTCAACAATGGAGACATTCCAACAAGTCTGGACATTTCTTAATAATTCAAGATTTCTTTTGTTGAGAAGTCTTTGTCTACACACACCACACTTACATGACGTTTCAATATTATTTGCCCACACAAAATGATGTGATCGGTGTAATTAACACAAGACAGATGTGTTCCTTGCACACAAGGCTGCATCATAAGTAAGGCACAAACTCCTAACAGGATGCAGCCATATTGCATATGCTAATATTCTAGATGGGATTTGGATTGTCACTGACACTGGAGTGTGAAAAGTGACTGGATGAAAAAATTCACTAGAGCCAATTGTTTTTTTTCTCTGGTGCCATTACTTCTATATGATCCACCACACTTCCTGCTTACTGTCTGTAACTGTGACCCTGTAGCCCTGTATGTACAGACATGATAAGTGTCTTCCATTTGCACAGGTCAGCATAATAACTGGGCGGTAACAGGAAACAAAAAGCAAAACAGTCCACACTTGGTGTTAGTACAATTTTACTCAAGTGTGGTTACATTTCTTTCAATTATGCCACAACCAATAAAATGTAATGCTGGCTCTATTTTAAAGTACAAGCATGTAACTGCTATTGTTATCATTAAAGTATAACACATCAGTAGCCCTACTCCACAGTGTTTATTGTTTGATGAAGTTCTCAAGTCTTTAGTGCACACTGTGCAGGATATGTCAGAATTCGCAATGCACAGAGTTTCCAGGATTATTATTATTATTATTATTTATTGTACTTATAAAGCGCCAACATATTACGCAGCGCTTGACATTAGTTTAGGTTATAGACAATATTTTGGGGTGACATACAGCAGAATCACAAAACATTAATACAAAAAAGACCAGATCATGCAGCACAGTATGAGTACAAGGTAATGCTTAGTCAGTCACTTGATGGGAGCATGGAGATTAGGCAAGTTAGGTTCACTCAGATGCATAGAATGGGTTCACAGTAATGGAGGTGCATGATCAGGTAGGATACAAAAGGAGGAGGACCCTGCCCAAAGGCTTACAATCTAGAGGAAGAGGTAAGGACACGAAAGGTAGGGGACCAGAGTTCAGCTGTGGATTTAGAGCACTAGTGAGGGGTGGTAGGCTAGAGTGAAAAGGTGAGTTTTGAGGGCTTTCTGGAAGATGTTGAAGGAGGGGGCTGCCCTAATGGGTGGAAGTAGGGAGTTTCATAGTGTTGGATCAGCTCTTGAGAAGTCCTGGAGGCGTGCATGGGACTGGGTGATGTGGGGGGCGGTTAGGCGAAATTAATTGGAAGAGCGGAGTGAGCGGCTAGGTGTGTACCTCTGAGTAAGATCGGAAATGTATGTAGGTTGGACAGGTTATGTAAACAGATTTGTAGGTCAGACACAGTATCTTGAATCTGATTCTGGACTGGATAGGAAGCCAGTGGAGGGATTTAAGGAGGGGATCCGCCGTGGTGGAGCGATGGAAGCAGTGGATAATTCTGGCTGCCACATTCATGATGGACTGCAGTGGGGCTGTTCGGGTCATAGGGAGACCAGACAGCAGGGCATTGCAGTAGTCAACGCAGGAAATTATGAGGGCATGGATGAGGCGTTTGGTGGTGGCAGAGGTCAGGAAAGGGTGAATCTTACAGATGTTACGAAGGTGGAAGTTGCAGGACTTTGTGAGGTTTTGGATGTGGGGAGTGAAGGAGAGTGCGGAGTCCAGGGTGACACCCAGACAGCGGGCTTGAGAGGTAGGGCGAATGGTAGTGTGGTTAACAGTGACATGCACATCTGGGAGGTTAATGGATGGCCGGGTGGGAAGATCATAAATTACGTTTTGTCTAGAGTTAGTTTCAGGAACCTAGCGGACATCCAGGAGGAGATGGCTGATAGGCAGGAGGAGACCTTGTCCATGGTAGTGGTGGATATGTCAAGGGTGTGGAGGTAGATCTGACTATCATCTGCATACAGATGATAGTTAAAACCCATGGAGGAGATAACCTTGCCAATGTAGGATGTGTATAGGGTAAACAGCAGGGGGCCAAGGACCGAACCTTGGGGACTCCCACCAGGAGGTGAATGGGGGTGGACGAGGACTCATTGAAGGCGGTCGTGAAGGATCGGTTGGAGAGGTAGGATGAAAGCCAGGACAGAGCGAGATCGACTGGAGGGACTGGAGGAGTAGGGGATGATCTAATGTGTCAAAAGCTGCTGAAAGGTCAAGGAGGAGGAGAATGGAGTATTTACCTTCAGCTTTACCTAAGGCAAGGTCATTGACCACTTTGGTGAGAGCAGTTTCGGTTGAGTGGGCAGGCCGAAATCCAGATTGCAGTGGGTCTAGCAGTGAGTTGGCATTGAGGTACTGGGTCAGGTGCTCAAGGAGTTTTGAGGCAAAGGGGAGGAGGGAGATAGGACGGTAGTTGGAGGGTAGCGAGGGGTCGATGGAGGGTTTCTTGAGCTGGGGTAGTACAGTGGCCTACTTGAAGTCTGAGGGGAAGGTGCCTGTGGATAGGGAGAGGTTGAAAAGGGTAGTGAGGAGTGGGGCCAATTCCGTGAAGTGAGGCTGGAGTAAATCAGAAGGGATGGGGTCAAGGGGGGAAGTAGTGGTATGGGAAGTCTGCAGTAGGTGGTTGACTTCCTCGGTGGTAGTAGTAGTGATGGATGTGAGGGGAGGATAGGGTGGAGGAGGAGCTGGTTGGGAGGGGGTGGGAGGTGAAGATTGGAGATTGGATATTTCCTGGTGGATGGAGACAATTTTGTTTGTGAAGTGGGTGGCTAAATCTGTGGCAGAGAGGGAGGAAACGGAGGGTGGGGGGTGGGTTTAAGCAGGGAGTTGAAAGTGGCAAAAAGACGCCGGGGGTTGGAAGCTTGTGCTCCGATGAGCTTGGTAAAGTATTCCTGCTTCGCATAAGCAAGGGCAGTGTGGAACTGCAGCAGGTTGGTCTTGTACTGTAGGAAATCCTGGTTCTGGTCTAGTTTTCCTCCATTTCCGTTCAGTGGCGCGTGTTTTCCTCTGGAGGTTGCGAGTATGGGTAGTGCGCCAGAGCTGGGGGTTAGGGGTCGGAGAGGTCGGAGAGGATGTGAGGGAGCCAGGAGGAAAGGTCATCGAGAAATTGTGAGGTGGAGCCTGGAGGGCGGTATAAGACCGCAACAATGGCAGGGAGGGGGTGGTAGAGGAGGATGGTGTGGGCCTCGAATGATGTGAATTGTAGGGAGGTAGGTGGGGTGAGGACACGGAAGGTGCAGGATGGGGAGAGGAGCAGACCCACTCCTCCCCCGGTCCTATTGTCTGGTCTGGGGGTGTGACTGAGGTGAAGCACCCCGTAGGAGCGGGCAGCCTCTGCGGCAGAGTAAGAGGGGGTGAGCCATGTCTCAGTGAGTGCAAGGATGGTGAAGGATTTGGAGAGGAAGCGGTCGTGGACCGCTGTAAGTTTATTGCAGATGGATCTGGCATTCCAGAGACCGCAGGGTAGGGGGGAGCATGTGTTTGTGGGTGGGATAGAAATAAGGTTGGAGCGAGGATGGATGTTAAGGTTATTTGTGGGCAGAAGGCTGTAAAGTGTGTGAAGCAGGTCAGCAGGGGATGCTTGTCTGGCAGCAGGCTGTGGCCCAGAATTGGGTGATATATCACCAGCTGCAAGTAAGAGTAGGAGGGAGAGAGTAAGCAAATGTGAATGGGATTTAAATGTTTGTGAGGTTTTTGAGCTGCTGGAGGGAGAGAGAGATTTCAGGAGAGCTAACAGTTCATGAGAAGCTGAGGAAGGTGAGGAAAGCAGAGAAGGTGAAATGAATATGGAGTGTGGTACACTGGGAGGAAGCATATTGCAATGCAACTTGTAGATGTTTGCAGACAGGCAGAACATAAGAAAAAGTGCAGTAAACATGGTAATGGTCTCTGATTATAACCAGGAAGTTTCCTGGTTCAAAGAACAATTTTTTTATGTTCATGTTTTTATTATGCAACCAGTACAGAATGCTGTTGCAAGGCTGTACACAAGCCAAACCCACCAGTGCCCCATAACATATATCCTTTGCTCACTCCACTGGCTACCCATAAAATAGAAAATCCTCTTCAAAATTGGCATGCTAACATTCAAATCTCTACATGACCTAGGCCCTGAAGTATTTGTTGCAACTGCATCACACCTCCCACAGCCTCAGATCAACAGGATCTAATAACCTGACCACCCCCAGAGTCCAACTAAAAACCTTTGGAGCCAGAGCCTTCTGTCAGGCTGCCCCTAACCTTTGGAACTCCTTACCACACCCAATCAAGACAGCTCCAACCTTGGAGGTGTTTAAATGAAAACTAAAAAGCCACCTATTTAGTCTGCATTTCTGATCACATAACGTTTTCCCCGTAACACATCACTATGTACTGATCTGAGACAAGCTTATGTGGTTTGGGTTCTACCTGAGAAAAACACTTTACAAATGTTGTTGTATTATCTAACTGGCTGGGTATGTAGTGTTAACTTCCAGTGTCATACACACACTCAACAGCGGTCTTTTAGGCTCTGACAACTTTTCTTGTGAAACACCTAAAAAAAATTCTCTTGCTATTGTTCAAGCAGCTGATAAGACTGATAAGAAGTCAATTCAACATTTGGATTGACTTCTTATCAGTCTTATCAGCTGCATGAACAATAGCAAGAGATTTTTTTTTAGGTGTTTCAAAAGGAAACTTGTGAGAGCCTTTAAGCCCTATCTACACAATACGATTCTTTGTGCAATTTAATTACGATTCTATTTACAATCCGATTAAATCCGACATGTCCAATCGGGATTCGATTCAATTCCAATTTGCCATTGTTTTGCAATGGCAAATTGAATTGAATCGTAATCAAATCGCACAAAGAATTGTATCGTGTAGATTGGGCTTAAAGGTGCGTACACATGCACTACATCCGGCAACAACGGGTCTTTCAGACCCTCCCGCTGGGCGGACGTTCAGCCGACAGTAGCGGGTGTGTACGCGTTGGCGGCGGACTGATAAGACTGTTTCTAAACAATTCGCTTAGCGGATCGTTCAGAAACAGCCTTATCAGTCCGCTGACAGCGCGTACACACGCACAACTGTTGGCTGAGCGTCCGCACAGCCGTTGCCGGCAGAAGTGCCTGTGTGCACACCTTAAAAGACTGCTGTTGAGTGTGTGTATGGGGCTTTAGGTAGACTGAACAGCAATCTATTCTACAACCAAACTCCATCCCTTATCCCGCACATGAGATAGTCAGGGAGAAGCTGGGAGGTGGCACCAGCCAGTATTTCCCTCTGAGCTCAGAGCTGACCCCGATCTGACCAATGTTGTGTCTCTATGCTCTGAATGCAAAAATCGATTGAATGATATGTGAACAGTAGCCGACTCCTGTGCGATCGACCGATATCTTGCATCCAGCTCGATGCAGTAAGCTGGTCGATTCCCCTGATGACGCAAGACTTCAAAACCGGTCGGGAAGGTAACAAGCGGCACCATTGTCTATTGATCTTCGATTGACCATTACATGCGCGCTAATATTCCGGGGTTCCCAGTTTATGGGCCCCGTATGTGAGTTATTGTTTTTATATCTACTGCCTTATAAAGAAATGTTATCTAAATAAACGGGTTACGCTTAGATATTGCCCTTTTTGTTTTCCTATGTAAATTCCTGAAACTTTACCTCCATACGGATGTCCACTGGATCTTCACGACGTCTGATGTTCCCTGGACGTTATCTGTGACCTGAGCCATTTTACAACCTTATAATGTGGGTTGTTGGGAGCTGGTAAGCCTTTTCTTGTTTTGATGTTTGGCGGATACCTACCTCTAAACATTTGATGTATTGTGGTGAAGAATTTATCATTCCCTACATACAGTGACTTTCTAAACCTGTGCTGACCTTTGATGTAAGCTGGTCGATTTGACATGATATCAACCACTTTTCATCAATTGGGAATTCTGGAAAACACTCTATTCACTCTCGACTCGATAAAATGATCGAATCGAATGGTCAATCGTACTGCAAAATCGCTAGATGTATGAGCACCTTTTCTCATTTATTCGTAATAAAATACTAGAACTGAACCCTTTTTCACAGGATTATTTAGATACCTAGGCCCTTATTCAATTCACATTTTTTCTCCTAGGAGATACCGTAATAATTTATCATCTTTTGTTTAAAATAACTGTTCAGCACAACGCAATTAAAGTACCAAAAACTAGGTGAAAAAAGTACTGTGAAATTAGGCATTTTATTAATAAGGTGGGAAAATATGACATAGGAGAAAACTCAGGAGAAAAAGTTAATTGCATATGGCCCCTTGTGACAGTGGCGTAGCTAAGGAGCGGTGGGCCCCGATGCTAGTTTTACACTGCCCCCCCCCCCCCCCCCCAAGCACTCTATAAATAACAATTGATACGACACACCAAATCCTGCCAATGCCAACTACAGTGTCAGAGGTGCAAGAAGGGAATGGGGAACAGTTTGTTAATGATTACCACTATTCAAAGTATCTAAAGAATTTATTTTTATGAGCACAGGACCAATAGAGCTAATACTGTAGTTGAGGGAGGGCCCTTCGGGGCCCCTCTGGCCCAAGGGCCCTGATGCGGTCGCTACCTCTGCACCCCCTATTGCTACGCCCCTGCCTTGTGACATGATAATGTTTATTGGTCCATCAGGTTCTCTGGTATCCTATGATAGAAAGTGGGAATCTAGTAAAGTCCTGTTCATCTTTAAATATAGAAAAAAGGAAACAAGTTTGGGAAACCACAGCCAGGTGTTCAATTCAAACTCTCGTTAAAAAAATATTATTAGGGTTATTATTAGGGTGGTAACTTGTTCCACAGTGTTAGGCTTTCCTCCAGAGATTAATCTCATGTTGTCTGGGGATTGCGCTAAAAGAAAAAAAGGCTTTAGTTTGGAGCACAGTCAACTAAATGATGGTACATAAATTATTTTAGGACGTGGCTTCTGAGAAGATTCATCTGTAAAAAGATTCAGTTCCGCACTGGAACTCAGCAAAGTTGCACCTTTCAGATCTCTGATTATTATTAAGACGAATTTGGGCACAACAGCCTTGTGAACAGCACATACCTGACCTGATTGCAGCGTATCAGCAGCCAGTGAGAGGGTATATGTAGGACTGGAGCAGAGGGTGACATCATGGATTTTACCTGCAAGAAGAAGATTCTCCTCCTGCCCACCCTCTGGTGCAGAGGCCGCCCTCCTCTAGTGCGCCTGTGCGGGCGCTGCTGTCAATCAAGTCCACATTGTCCGCAGTGTACTGTGCAGGCGCAGTAGTTCTGCGCCTGCTCAACACACCGCGGACAACGTGGGCTAGATTGACAACAGCGCTCATGCAGGCGTAGTAGAGACGACCTCAAGGTCACCCTCTGCACCGGCGGGGACCCCGGGCTGGCGGCTGAGAGCAGAGCTGCGGCGTGGGGCATGTCAGCTGCAAAAGGGCTGGAGGAAGCCCCGGTTAAGTAGAGAGCAGGGGGGGGGGGGGGGTCAGCCGAATGACCCCTTTAACATATGATGTAAGTAAAATGTTTTGGCCTCTTTATTGTTAAAAAAAAATGTTTTGGCCTCTGAACTAGCAGCCTGAGGGCTCAAACCCAGTAGCAGCCTGTTCTAAGGGCTAGTAATTTGAAAAAGCTCTTGCTAATGCAATGCTATGGGGGATTTTTATAAAATCACATAGCTCAAGTGAGATAACACCCATAGCATTACATTAGCAAAGCGCTCAGAAAAGCGCTTCTATTGGGTTCCAAACATGTATCAGGTCAGAATGACATCATGATATATTGCTGGTAGTTTCAGGATGTGTTATTGTATCTAATCATTTCCCTGCGTATCTGGGTCCAAGAGCTGTGTCCATGTCAGCATGCGTGGAGCTGCGGCCACTGTAAACGTCGCATAGGTGGTGCATTGCAGTGCAGCGAGCCATGTTACAATGCAGCTATTGTGCCGTACCACAATGCAACACTGTGAGTGTAACTTCACAAAAGCACTCCGTGGAATGGATCTGAACAAAGATACCAGCCAGTCTTTCGAATTACTTGCACAATGTTTTGCCTTACTGGGCAACTGCTGTTCAGTAAGTGCTTTTGAAAATAAAGAAAATCCTAGAATCCCCCATGAGGAGATGGACTAGTAGCGACGGGCTTCCGAGTAGGAAGCCACTCAAATTTGGAATTAAAATGAGGCTTAATTGCATCAAGTGTGAGCATGGGAGACAGGGGGTTATTTACCCAAAAGTCCGTTGGCTTCAATGTGTCTCAATTCACTCGCACGCGACCTATGGGACGCGTTCCAAGACTCACTACCATACTTCCTCCTTCAAGCCGGAAGGAGGAAGTGTAGTAGTCCTAAACTGTCAGATCTGTCAGATTTTTACAATCTACTGTAAGTGACAGGAGTGTGGGAAAAACATGTGCATTAACTGTGACAGTGAAGCATGCTTTTCATTGACTATATGCTTCACTATATGTAACGCAATGCGCAGATTATGTGCGGCACCACTTTCCTGTTGCGTTCCTGTTGTTACAGCAGGAATGCAGCGTAAAGAATAAAGGAAATGCTGAGGCTCCCCCATGAGCAGATGAACTAGCCTAAAACCTACAGCTGTTACATTGTGAATAGAGCCTAAAGAATAAAGGAAATGCTGAGACTCCCCCATGAGCAGATGAACTAGCCTAAAACCTGTCAGATCTATCAGGTTTTTACTGCCTACTGTGAGTGACAGCAGCATAGTAGAAAAGTAATTTATACTGTATTTTACTTACAGAGAAATGTACTTCTTAAAAGTATGTATTTTAAATTTTAAAATGTTTTGCAATAGAGAAAGACCGGGGCTTCTTCCTCATCACAGTACTAAAGAGGATAGAAGCTAGTGTCTCAAGTACCTTCCCTCTCTACCTGGGGTCACCTGTAGATTAGATTACCCAGCTTGGTTCCAGCGATCGGCGCAGCCTCCACACACAGCTCCGGTCTTCTCTATGGGGAGGATTGGGTCTGCGCATGACGTCATGACATAGGTGACGTCCTGACGTCATGTACGATCCTCCCCATAGAGTAGACCAGAGCTGTGCAGGGAGGCTGCACCGATCGCTGGAACCAAGCTGGGTAATGTATAAGCGGCAGGATCGGGGGGATCGGAGGCAATCAGGGGTTTGTGGGCACCTGTACTAGATAGCCTAGTGCTAGCTAACATCTTATACAGCCGGATAACTTAATAGTTTTATAGGGGGAGACTCAGGCTAGCAAAACCTCCTGAGCAGCGTAATGCTAGTGTAAATAGGCCCTCAGGAGGAGCAGCAGCATCAGTTATCTACCAGAAATCGCTGCAGCCATTGCCTGGAGCACAGAACTTTGTGAATTCCTTATTTTTGTTTTTCCAATCATGAGACATTCAGTTGTAATGAAGTATCGCGGTCGCACTACATCACTATCGTGCAGCAATTAGAATGATTGTGTGTAACTTCAGAGCACACGGTCTGCTGATAGGACCATGGGAAGCGTGCGTGCGCTACTTTTATCCCCTGATGCTTGTGTGCGGTAGGTTTACCACTTTCAAGTGAATCATGATCATTCTAATTGCCACGTGGAGGTGCCATCATAAATCAGGCCCTTCTATGCTTGCTTCTCTCAAAAAAAAACCCACAGTGAAACGAAGAACAAAGTCAACCAAATATATTTTTTGATGCTGATAAACAAGAACAAGATAATTGTTATTGGTTAATCATAGTGAACATATACAGTATTTAGGGACCACACGATTGGCTTCTAGGCCTGTCCCCCAGAATTCTGTGCAAGAGGCTAACATTTCATAAGTGACTTTAAAGAACACATAGGGCACAGGATGTCAGGAGAGAAAATACCTGGTTAGTGAATCATTATCTAAATACTGCGTGTAATGCATGACCTCTGCTTTTTCAAGGTATGCATATTATCTCGTGAATATACAGCATAACATTATGTATTCTACGTGTACAATTACACCTCCTGGATCACATGCCAGAGATTATGTAGACTGCTATTTCTGTAATATGAATCTCATTGTCCTCTTTAATTGTATATGTGAGTAGCTGATGATTCCTGCTTCCATCTTACATTTTATTATTTTATTCTTATCTAGATAAAGCTTTACGAGCTTTACATATTTCAAATATATGAGCAAGCCCCAATTTGTTGCAAAGTCACCAGAAGTGCACAAATGTTCAAAATTTCAGCATATACAATGAGCCATGATGTACTAAATTTCTTATTTATTTATTGAGGAAAATCATCCAAAGTTCATAATGTGTAAAAAAATAAATTCAATACAATCGTCTGATACTTTGCATTCAGCAGACATAACTGCAGTAAAGTTAACTATTTTTATCAGCTGCTGGGCAGCCTTCCACAACAGCATATTGGGATTATTGCCCATTCCTGCTTACAGAACAGCTGTAATGGGTTCACATATGACATAGCGTGAAAAGTAGCGTTTTCTTTGCATGTGCTTTGCGTTTTTTTTGTGTGTGTTTTTGTTGCGTTTTTTGTGCATTTACATTTTTGATGTTTCGATTTGCTGTTCGCTAATAGAAAACGCATATGCGTTTTGTATGCCTTTTTTAATGTTTTTTTTATATTGTGTTTTATGCAAATCACTAGGAAGACAACAGGAAGAGAAAATGCATTACTAAACAATTTATTTAAGCAAAAACGCTAAAATAACGCATGAAAAACGCATAGCATTGCGTTCCCATTGACTTTCATTATGTGCGTTTTGGCAGCCATCCTGCATATTATGCAACACTGCTAGTGTTTGCATAATGCTTACTGTAAAAATGCATCTAAAACGCATATGCATTTTTACATGCGTTTTTTCCTGTGGCCCATAGACTTCCATTAGCGGCAATAATGCGGTGTTTCCCCTTACGCTAGCATTTCTGCCATGTGGGCACCCGGCCTAAACCAAGAATGATAGTGTTTCCTCAGAGGAACTGCACTCTTCAGGTTCTTTCTAAAGGATCAATGTCAGGCCCTAACATCCAATTAAATCCTATCTTTCAACCTGGTTTTAACCATATAGATGTCCTACCTGTATTTGACGCATGTTATCTTTATGAAAATTGCAATTGCCCTTCCGTCCCTGGTCACAGTAATAATAATAATAATATTTTTATAGTACTTTTCCCCATGGGGACTCAAAGTGGTGGGTTTTTAGCCTTTGCTTAAGGCTGGTTTCACACCAGGACGTTGCATTTTAGGGGACGTTATGGTCGCATAACGTGCCCCTAACGCAACGCCAGGTGCTCCTTGCTTTGGACGTCAGAGTGAGCCGCGTTGTGCAGCTCACTCTGGCGTCCGTGATGCTGTGATGCGCACTCTTGGACGCATGCGGCATCACGTGGTCCCGCCGGCCAATCGCCGCACAGAGCGGCCGCTCCAGGAAGTAAACACTGCACGTCACTGAGTGCAGTGAATATTAATTAGCCATGTGCCTGGCCGCTCTCCGCTCCTCCCCAACGTTACTGAGCATGTGCAAACAGTCTAACGCGGCTCTGCCGCTTACAAAGTACTGCATGCAGTACGTTATATTATGGCGCAGCGTTACACTGTAACGCAACATGGGCACTGTGAACAGCCCATTGATTTTTCATTGCTGTGCGGTGGGGTGCGTTACAGGCTTCTCTAACGTGCGCCTGTAACGTCCCATTGTGAAACCAGCCTAAAGCTGTCCAGAGAAGGAGCCACTTGCACTGATTGTGAAAGTGAGTTCCATAGACTTGGAGCTGCATGGGAAAGGGCCCGTTTTTTTTAGGTGGGTCTTAGGAATAACCAGATTCATCTTACTGGAAGCGCAGAGGGTGCGTGTGTGTGTGCTGGGGGGGGGGGGGGGGGGGGTAAAGGAGTATATAGCTCCAATAGATTCGCTATGTATTTGGGTCCCATGTGGTTCAGAGCCTTGAATGTCTGCAGGCAGATCATAAAATAGCTAGAACTGGAAGCAACCAGCTTGAATAATAATGAATACACAGTTCAGTCTGTAAGCACCACACTGTTATTTTCCTGAATCTACAAGTTAGATTGTATGAAGAAGCTCCCTGTTATAACTTAGCCTTATCTCCTTTATCTCCTGCAGTCTAGTGATGATCATGTCTAGGAGGACTCATGGAGAAGCATGTGATTTGCTAGTGATGTTTATGTGCTAAAGCAGGATTTGATCACAGGAAATCAGAGCTTTGCAAATCTGTCAGCAGATCAAACAAATCACATGCTTCTCCCAGACAATCACATGAGTTCTCCCAGACATGACCATCACTTCTGCAGTCAGATATAAGGGCCCGTTTCCACAAGCCGCTGTGTGTCCTGCGAGACATGCGGCGGCACATCCTTCCTGTGTGAGTACACAGCCGAATCCCGGAAGCTGTGCCATGTGCGCCATGGGATTTGTTGCCTCCCGCACACAAAAAAAATGCTGCAATATCGGCCGAAACGCTAAGGCAAGTGGACAGCGGCAGCATTTTTCCCTATGGCGATTTGATTGTGGGGAAACTATGCGGATTCGGCCCGATTTCCGCTACAGTGGTAACAAGCCCTTCAACAATAGTCTGTTGGCAGCTTATGCTAGGTACACACCAAACAATTTTGTGCTAGATAGATGTTTTGACAGTTAATTTCCGTTATGCCCGATATTATTTCCGATCGATTTCTCATAGAAGTGAATGGAAATTGATAAGAAAAGATAGGAGAATTGAGTGGAAAATCAATCGAATGAAAATCAACTAAAAAAAAAAGCATGTGCCTAGCACGTGTGTACCTAGCATTAGAGAGCTCAAGCTGGGTACACACGTTGCGATTTCCCGCGCGATTCGCGGGATCGATTCGATCAATTTGATTATTTCCAACATGTTCGATCGTATTTCGATGGATACAGCCGTCGATTTTGCATATTAAGTATGCAAAATTGACGGCTGTATCCATCGAAACACGATCGAACATGTTGGAAATAATCAAATCGATCCCGCGAATCGTGCGGGAAATCGCAACGTGTATACCCAGCATTAGTGTGGCTAAGATGGCACACTGATAAGGCTCCCAAGAGAAAAGGAAAGTAAATCTCTTCACCCTTTTGTGCACTAAAAATAATGTTTTTAGAATTTATAATAGCATGGATAACCTATTAGAGGAGAGGAGATATTTGTACTCTAGTTCCAATCCAACTTTCTTTTGCACTAACCATGCTTATATAGACTGACTTATGTGTTTAGATCTATGTTCTTTGTTCACACTACGAGCTTTGCAATGCGGTACACCATGCGGAAGGACATCAAACATTGCATAGCCATTAGTATTTCACCTCGCCACTGCTGTGTGATGCACTAATCTAAAGGTGAAGGAGGGATCACACTTGAACCGCTGATTAACTATTGCATTTTTTTACAGTAGCCAGTGATTTAAATGAGAAAACACGTGTTGTGCAGAAAAGTAGCGCAGGTTGTATCTTTTTTTTTAACACTATGCAGAATCGCAGATGCCTCCTGAAAACGCAGCGGCTCCGTAGACCATGATTGCATGGGATTTCACATGTGTGTGTGATCTCTCACCGAGTCTATTGTTGTACACAGGGCAGCAGCACATCATTCAGCGTAATTAAATGAGGTAGCTGGTACAGTTCAGAATTCAAAGTTCCACCAATGATGGCAAACTGTCCTGGTCCAGAGGCAGTATTTAAACCTCGATTACACAGTTGGAAGGATTCTTCTTATGCAGAAATGTGAAGGATTTGTTTTTTTTCTCTTTATTTTTTTGTTTTGTTTTGCTCAATTGCTTTAAGCCACTATTTCTATTTTTAACTCATCCATGCAAAGAACATTCTTCCAATAGCCTTCTGGCTTAACAATGTGGTTTTCAGCAAACTGTAGTAGACAGGCAGCGATGTATGTAGACAGACAGCAATTTATGTTATTTACATTGTGTATATTAGCGTCTTTCTCCTTACAAATCCAAGAAACGCACACAGATTAAAGACAGAACTGATCTAATTCATGTTGTGCCCTCTGGACTTCATGGTTGATTTTAGAAGTAATTAAAAGCATTATGGAGTGCGGACCTGTTCTTGTATTTGTGTTCAAACATCACTGGATTGGTTTCCACATCTTCTTCGCATGGGTATTCCCAGTCCCTTCAGCTGCCTTATTTTTGCCTTCTACTTCCAAGCACCCCATGGTTGTTTGGTTTTCTCTTGATGGTAGACTCATGAACATCCCAATCAGGGATGGATTTCTGGAAGGGCTGCAGAGGCCTGGGCCTAGCGCAACTGCTGCCAGAGGGTGCAGCTGCACATGGAAAAGTGGTTGCTGCATATGAAGGAGGAGGAGGCTGCAAATGTTAAATAACACATGGAAGAGGGGAGCTGCGGCCCCAGGGGCCATACATAGAATAGAGGGGTTGTTATAAATGGATGTTAATAATGGAAGAGAGGGCTGCACATGGAATGGAAGATGGTTGCTGCACATGGAAAAAGGGAACCACAAGAAAAAACTCAAAACTCACATAAGGGGCCAAAATCTAAACCACAGTCTAGTCTCAGGTCAGGGGCAAAATTGTTTATTAAGATCTAAAATGTATAGAACCGTCTCAAACTAAGCAGGATCACTATAGTGACCATATTGAAGGCCCGCTCCTCCTCTACCTTCTGCAAAGCAGCACAGTGGAGCAGTTTAATAGTCACCTGCTCCAGCGATGTATTGAGTCACCTCTGTTGTTCCTGACAGCCACATGCTCTATGTTGCCATCCTCTTGCTCCCAATGCATGTCATGGGATTGGGAGCCAGAGGTATGCAGCATACAGCTGTCGGTAGGAACAGAAGAAACCCATGCAGCCCATGAGCAGGTAAATATTACAGAGTTCCAGGCAAGGAAAGGTGTGTGTGTCTGCGTTTTACCAGGGGTGTGTGTGTGTGTGTGTGTGTGTGTGTGTGTGTGAGTGTGTGTGTGCGTGCGTGCGTGCGTGCGTGCGTGCGTTTTTAATCCAAAGAGGGGGCCCCATTTCACTGGGAGACCCGTGGATTATTGCTGTGCCCTTGCTTAAACTGACAAGGTTTCAAACAGAAATACAATCATGCACATTCGAAGCTCTTGGGTCCACGTAAATTGGCAAATCGAGCCGCATTCCACCCGCAGGCCTTGTGTTTGACACCTGTGCAATAGAGGCTTCTAGCTCCTTAGCTGTTAATATGAGGATCTCTGAGAACTCTGAGGGCCCATTCACACTAGAGCGTTTTGCCACGATTTCGGCAAAACGCTCAAACGCTAGCGCTTTTTAAAAGCGTAAGTGTAATAAAACCCTATGGGCCCGTTCTTACTTGGGCGATTTGCGGTAATTGCTGCAAAACGCAAACGCGTCACCTGCACCATTTTCAGGCGATTTCCCGGTGTTCGCGTTTCAGTGCTACAGAAGCACTAAACGCGATTGCGGAAAAATCGCTGCAATGTTCAGTGATTTTTCCACGTGAAATCGCGGAAAAATCACTCCTGAAAAACGCCGGCAAAAATCGCTGGTGTTTTGCACACGCAAGTGTGAATGGGCCCTCAGAGTACTCCATAACTTGCTCCAAGATCTTCACTGATCTACTACTCCTCGGTTTGTATTACCTCCATTTGTACAGTTTCCTTGTCAATGGACTGATGGACTTTCAATTATTGAGAAAGAGTTTCACAATATTTTCCATCCTGGTAAGCATTAATAACTTGCTGATGAAAAAGTATAATGTTTTGGGCTCATTTGTTTAGCTGGATTCTCATCTATTTCTAGGACTTGTGCAAGAAACAGTTCACACTGAGGTCATATACGGTATAAGCAGGAATACATTCTAAAAAATATCCACAGATTTTCAAGTTCTACTAAAAGTACTTCACCCTTTATAAACTAAGAGTTATTGGAATGACATTTGCTCATCTCCCCAGACCTTAGATTAAAATGGAACTCTCGCCAGAAGTTTTATTTTCGGTTTCTAAAAAGTGTGGAAATGTTGGCAGTTTTTTCTTTGATTTTGCCTTTTATTGCTGTCTGGTTTCTGCTTGGGAGGTTCCTCATACATATAGGCATATAGACAGAGTGGTTGGAACGCTTTCCTGGCAAGGGCGCGCTTGTGACATGGTTTCCTGGTAAGGGCGCGCTTGTGAAATCAGCCCTTACTAGGAAACCACGTGGGATGTGCATGTATGCAGAGACATTGAGGGACAAGCACAGGCCGCGGACAGGTAATGTATACACTTTACACGGGGCACATTTACATTAGGGGGGACAGCGTAGAGGGTTTAGTTGCGCTCGTCGATCGTCGGGAAATTGCATGCCGTCACCGTTGCACACCCGATCGAGCAACCAACCAATTTCAGTGTATGGAGATATTTCCGCCTCCACTCAGATGTCCCAGATTAACCACTGGGTCACAGTCGTTAGAAAAGGTAGGGAGTAGCATCCTTATACCATAGACTGAAGCCCACTCAATTCCTCCCATTGGGAGGGTATACAATGCAAAAAGGATAAAGAGGCACCCAAGGATAAATAAAATGATTGAAAACAACATAAGGATAAGAGGCAGTTTACCTCAAAGAAGATACAATTTAATAATCTGCTAAACTTTTATTAGTAAACAATTTAGTAATAAAAGCTTTACAATTTATTAGATTGTGTCTTCTTTGAGGTGAGCCACCATTGGTTTTGGACATGGTCACCAGTCCAAAATCACTAGAAAGTTGACAGTATGGTCTTGATCAGGCAACAGATCTTCAGCAGATCAGAATTTGCTGGAAAATCACTGTGTATGGTGAAAAGTTTTGTCTGGCATTTCACATTAACATAATCTCAAACAGTTTAATGGATGATTTAAGCAGGAATTTGGTCAAAGGAAACAATGGTAGTGTATGAGGAAGGCAGTGTTCCCTTCACATGACAGCCCCTTTCCTTCAAAATGATCTGGAAACGCTAACATGACATCAGCTACCTAGATTACAGGAAATCTCATTTACTCTCCCTGTGTTTCCATTGTGTTAATCTCATGAAATAAAATAGCTTGACTTAAAATTGCCTGTGTTCCCCTAGCCTTAACCAGGACAAATAAGAAACTCAATTAACTGGGATGAGTGATGCTGCAACATAACAACATCAGGCAGCCAGAAAGCTATTTAATTATTAAAAAACATGTGTAGCCCATATGTGTAGTGTTCAAAACAAATAACCTAGGTACATTAAACACAGCAAAGCAGTCTGGAATGGAAATAGAAATCTACTATTAGAAGCCATTCAGAATGAATGGAGAGATCAGTAAAATCTGGATGTTGATGATGAAACATAGAATGTGATTGACGTGCGTTAGAAGTAGGTGAGGACTGAGGACACAAATTGTGCTATAGCTCCAAAAAAGGCATCTCTCTGGCTCGTAAAGATTTTGTTGTCAGGTCGAATACAGAAGGATCCCTGGGAGAAATCAATGCGAGCAGCGGCAGCACGCCGTCCTAGTCCATCCCTGCTGACATGTACATGTAGCATTCCTCACACTGGGAATGACACGGGGGGAGGAGCAGTGCCAGCCCCGCCCCCGGCACTTAGACACACGGCTAGTGACACACAATAGAGGCCGAGGTTAGCACAAGAGAAAGCTCGGCAGGGCTGGAACGGAGTGTGGAAGCTGTACCGGAGACGGGGCTGTTTGAACGGGGACCAGCAGGCGAGGAGGGACAGATTGAAGGAAACTGCCAGGACAGAGCCTTTCTTATTCGGGTCGGTAAGAACATGGCTCCGTGTAGAGTGTCTCCATTAGATGAGCCTGGGATACAGTGACATCCCGTCACCCAGCTGTACCTGGACACAGACAAAGCTTCTTTCTGGAGAGCCTGAAATATGCCTCTGTAGCCTTCCTTGAACTACAAGTAAGCTTGAAGTCCTACTTCACTAGTATAGAAACTAGATAGGAGGCTTCATACATTGGGCAGTATACACTGGTTTCAATAGAAACAAATGATGATGATGATGAAAGCCTCATGCTGAGTTTCCTTGGTGAGTTGTCCCACTGGAGCCAGGGACAGGATGTTGGAGCCGGCTGGGTTCGCAGAGGCGTGGCGGGCGCAGTTTCCAGATGCGGAGCCACCGCGCATGGAGTTGCGCACTGTCAGAGATATGGAACAGGAACTGGAGAGGTGCAGGGCCACTGTACGTAGATTGGAACGAGAACTGAACAGGGAGCGGTTTCGCATGATTTACCTTCGAACCCTACTGGCCAAGGAAAGGAGAGGCTATGACCGACAGCGCTGGGGTTTTGAGGCGAGGGATCCACCTGGAGGAGGGGAAGACAGGCAATTGGGTTCCAGTCGAGAAGAAAGAGCCTTAGGTCCTGGAAGAGAAGAAAGGAGCCCAGAGGAAAGAAGAGGTCCAGGTCGAAGGGAGCCACCTGTGGGAGCTCCTGACCTATCCCCAGGGGATATAAATCGTGGTCCACGTCGTCTGCTCAGCTTGACAGAAAGAGATGGACCAGAACCTCGGTCAGACCGACTCAGAAGGGCAGCTTCTCACCCTGAAGGGAGCCCAAGGCCTCCTCAACCTGTAGAATGTCGCCGTGGTCGCTCTTCAGACAGCAGTTGTGGCTGGGATGGAGAATATGAGGAAGCTGAGTTGAACAGTCGCTTTCTTCGAGATAATGCTTTACCAGGTCCTGGCAATCGTTGGGGGGAAGTTTGGCCACGTCGCTCCATCTCTCCTCAGAGTGTTGAGGACCTTGGGGGAGGGTATACACCAGACTGTAGCTCCAATGAGAACCTCACCTCAAGTGAAGAGGAGCTATCCTCTGGTCCTTCTGGTCGTGTGTCCCCTCGTGGTCTTTGGGGTCGCTCTTCTCCTTCGCCTGGTAGTGCCAGCCCTCCCACCCCACAGGCACCTGTCCGCCAGTGCCAACTGAGAGTGTCTGAGGCTGCAATAGTTGGAGTTAGGCGTAGTGGACAAATCTGGCCAAGCTGTGTAGAACCTTCCTCGAGGGATGGAGGCTACATTGTAGATGGAGGTAAGAAGGGGTTTAAACTAAAAGTTTATGTTCTCTTGTAACATATTGTTTATACTCTATATGCTTTATGATACCAATCCTTGACCCAATGTGTCTCATCTTTGTGCATTTTTTTATGCAGTAATAGTATTTCAGTAGATCACATAGTAACATTGACCTGTTCAAAAGCAAAAGTGCAGTGGTTCATGGGTATTTTTTATGAGTGTTTAACAAGATCCTCACTTGTGGCCTACAAGTGTACATGTTAAAATGAGTACCATTTTTTTCCACAAAGCAGTCCCATCGTGGAGAAAACAATAGCTTAGAGGCTTAAAAATTCCTACTTAAATTGTAGCCTTTTCTGTCAGAGCTGGGCTCATCTAGGCTGCTGTAGCGACTATCCTCTGATTTGTTGCTCAATCAGGACAGTGTTCAACACCATCACATATTACATTTTGCCTTACACATTTTTGTCCAGTATTTGTGCACATAGGGGGAATAAAAATATAAAAAATAGCATTTAGAATCATTACTTTGGGATCTACGAGGTGTATATAGACAAGAATGTCAATGTTACCCCGTTCATGCCCATGTGCTCTTTATGCTTGTGTATTATGGGCCATAACATTCTGTTTATGGTCATAAAATTGTAACCTTGTTTCTGGAGGGGCTAATTTATTGTGCTGAACAATTTTTATAGCTTGCCACTCTTACCGAGAAATATATTATTTACCAAGCAAACGTCAGGGTGCCTAATCTGACTTTCTCCCAGTTCTGTAGCCTATCAATTTTTATTTTGTACGTGAAGTGGAGAGTCCTAATGCCACCTATGGTCTTCATGCACCACAAAAGTAGTGAAGAGTCAAGTTCTTTTCATTTCAGTTTGAAGTTGGTGTGCTGTTGTCCCGTCATGTCCTTCCATTCTGACATGCCAGTGTAATCACACCATTTACAGGTGTCACAAGAACAGTTGATGCTATTGGAAAGTCCATCCTGTTAGTGAATTCCTTTCTGCCAAAGGTCCCAGGAACAGGAAGTGAGGAGAAATCTTCCCAATGGGAACTCTGATAACAAGAACTTGACTTCAGGTTTAACCCTTACCTTGTTATCCAGAATGAGATAAAATTGCCTTTCATTTTCTCTTTTAGATATAAATAGCTTATCAATATTCCCCAAAAAGTAAAATTTCCCTTTAGCCACAAAGTCTTAACCAGAGCTGTTACTCTAACCTGATAGCTAGTCCAATGAGACTTGCACCACCTTAAAGAGAAACCGTAACCAAGAATTGAACTTAATCCCAATCAGTAGCTGATATGCCCTTTCCCATGAGAAATATTTTCCTTTTCACAAACGGGCCACCAGGGGGCTCTGTATGGCTGAAATTGTGGTGAAACCCCTCCCTCAGTGTGATGTCAGGACCATGATTCTGACATCACACTGTGGGAGCCTTGCTGCATTGTGCAAAATAACAGCTGTTTACAGCTGGGTCCAACTGCCAAAAAAGCAAGCAGCATCTCCTTGTACTGACATCACCTGCCAGCACTAAAAATGTCGCCATGTGATAAATGTCGGAATGTAAATCAGGGAGAGGAATAGACTATATCATTTATACATAATTATTGTAAAAATGAAGCACTTTTTTATTGCATTATTTTCACCGGAGTTCCTCTTTAAGTAAAATCAGCTCTTTATTGAAAAAGTCATTAAAATGACATACAAATGATAAAAATTGCCATAGAAGTATGACATATAAGGGACTTTTTCAATAAAGAGCTGATTGTGCTTAAAGTGAACCAGAGATGAAGCACCCTCATGTATTTTACCATATATATATATATATATATATATATATATATATATATATATATATATATATATATATCTATCTATCTATATCTCTCTCTCTCTCTCTCTCTCTCTCTCTCTATCTATCTATCTATCTATCTATCTATCTATCTATCTATCTATCTATATATATATACATTAGAGAAAACACCCACCCTGCTCTCTGTTTCATCCTTCACTGCTCACCCTGCTTCTTATCAGCCCTGATGAAATCCTCGACTGAGCATTCAGTCTGGCTTTGCTCAGGAATCATTATAGCCGAGTCATAGCAGAGCCAGAAGGGGACAGGCTTGGGCTTGAAAAGACATCAGAGAAGACAGACTCAGCTATAATGGTTTCTGAGCAAAGCCAGACTGAATGCTCAGTCAGGGATTTTATCAGGGCTGATAACATGCAGGCTGAGCAGCGAAGAATGAAACAGAGAGCAGGGTATGGGGTTTTCTCGAATGTTTCCATTGATAAATATGGTAAAATACATGAGGGTGCTTTGTCTCTGGTTCACTTTAAAGGGAATGTCCTAGCAAAATAAAAAAAAGTTTCACTTACCTGGGGCTTCTACCAGCCCCATGCATGGGGCTCATTTTTTTTATTTTGCTTGAACTTTCCCTTTAAGGTGGTGCCAACCTCATTGGACTTGCATTATCTGATCACTGGTACTGTTACCTAAGACTGTGGCACAACACATCTTTTTTGCATGGTTGCTCCCCCATACCTGATATTGCTTACCTGATAGCTTGACTTTTGTTACAGTATCAGTCATCATTTCTTTGTGAAAAACACTCATATGAAATAGATTTATTGTGAAAAGACATTGGGCTTGATTCACAAAGCCGTGCAAACTGTTTAGCACGGGCGTGCTAAACAGTTAGCACGTGAAGTGCCGTTCACGGACTTTTGCGCACGCTAAACAGTTTGCACGGCTTTGTGAATCAAGCCCAATGTGCTTAGAACACTAGGTGATCTTCAGCCAAGGCAGTAATTCAGCATTGTCTTGGCCAAAAATCTATCGTGCACAGCTGCCTCATAATGTCATTTAAAGGTCCTCTGCCGTGGACCACTCAGCAATGGGCGACAGCCAAGACCATTGTGCTTGTACTTACCTGCCCTGCCATACACTCATGCGCCTTCCTCTTACACAGACAGTGCATGCTGCTTGCTTATAGCCTATTCCGCTACATTAAAGTGTACCTGAAGACAATTGAAATAAAAAATAAGAAACAGATACCTCTGTAGAGGGAAGTTCTGGATAGTCCAGAGGGAAATCAAGGCTACTGGGATCACCATAGTTAGTAGACTGTTTCTAATAAGAAGAGCAACACATATTAGGTAGTGTTTTTGTTTACAAAGGCCTGCTGGATAGGATAATTTATAGCACATAGGTCCTCTCTGTTCAGTTGGCCTGTGAGAACAGCTGATATCTCTCCTCTCCCTGCTGTGAGGACAAAACTCATCCTGTGCCCATACACTCGTCAGATTGGCAGCAGATAGATAAGAAATGCATCTGATGATCTATCTGATGCGTTTTTAGAACATTTTTTACCAGGATAGAATTCCAATAGATTTCAGTTTGAAATCTATTGAAATTCGATCTGATGGCATTTTTTTGCCATCAGATTTCCATTAAGGCCAATGCAAACTGATAAGCAATCTCATCAGATCGACCTAAATTTTCCATCCTGCCTGGTCGACGGAAATCCATCGAAATCGATCGAAATCGGCCATCGATCGGTCGATTTGCAAACGATCAATCGATCGATCGATCGGCCAGAAAATCGGCTGAGTGTATGGGCCCCTTAATGCAGGCTCAGTCAGCAGCAAGTAAGGAAATGTGGAAGGTAAATAAACAGGCAGCTGCCTTTTTATTTGTCTAAGACCTTCCACAGCACATATCAGTACATGCTGCTGGTGAGCCTGCATTAACAGAACAGGTAGGAGAGATATCAGCTGTGATCACAGCCTAACTGAACAGAGGAGGATGTCATTGCCTCTGAAGTCCCATACACATGGGCTGACTGATGTTGTCTGTCGGAGATTGGGACCAGAGCCCTCAGGCAACATCGCTTGGTCGGACTATACAGACATGTGTCAGATATACAGCTGACAAACTGTTCTGCTGCTATGCGGGGAGGCAGAGGGACAACGGAGTGCGCACACGTGAAATCCCGAGATGGGCATGGTGAGTGGTGTGGACAAAGCAATTGGCCTTCAGATCGCTAGCCAGGTGGCGGTCGTTCGTCGTGGGCTGCTGTACACATGCCGGATTATTGGCAGTTGTTATCAGCCACCTCTTGCGTGTGTACGCAGCTTTACTGACACCAGGATCTGCACATGTGCTATAAATTATCCTATTTAGCTGACCTTTGTAAACAAAAACGCTACCTAATATGTGTTGCTTTTCCTATTAGAAACATACTACTACGGGAATCCTAGTAGCCTAAATGTAACTATAGTGCCCCTTTACCTTCCCCCACCAAATTGGCAATATGCTGTGGTAGGGATATAAGGCAATGACTATGGCAGGGGCATTAGATTGCGAACTTCTTTGAAGGACAGATAGTGACATGGATATTCAGTGTAATTACTAGTGTTGTTGTTTGAATCTCAGTTTCTTTATTTGGAAACCCTGGTTAAGCTGTGCACTGCAGTTCAAAACCAAAGCTAGTGGAGGGGGTTGCGGTCCATGTTGCGCTTCATGTGACTCCAATACCTCCTTTCTTATGGCTTGGAAGGAGGAAACATAGGAGTCACGTGAAGTCTAAGGTGGACTGCAACCCCATGACCCTCTCCACTAGCTTTGGTGCTGAACTGCTGTGCACGGCATAATCCAGATTTTGGAATGAAGAAACCCAGATTTGAACACCAACACTAGTAATTTGTAAAGCAATTTGGAAAATGTCAGTGCCTTAAAATTTCATAAGATTTATAATTTTCTAAGCTCATTAAAGAATTTTAAACAACTAATCTCTGCTACTTGTTAGTAAAAATTATCCTTCTTTGAGTCTAGCAAGTGTTCCATACTAAAGTGGGTCAGAGGTGTCAACCGATGCTTGCCAGGTCCTCTCCCTCCCATGGGACCATGATCTTATCACTGTATTTTGTGCAGAGGTCATAGAATGATACCAGAGAGGACCTGCATGCTCATCTTATAAATACAGACAATTACAAGTCCCATTGTAATCAATATACAGCATACACACGTCCAAATCTGGCCCTCTGAGTCATCAGATGTGGCCCTCAGGTGGTTTCCCCACTTTGCATTATGTTTGGCCCACTCTTGACCACCAGGGAAGCTATATTGGTGGGTAAGCCCTATATCACCAGGGAAGCCATATGGGAAGGGGAAGAGCACTAGATACCAGGGAACTGTATAACCTCTTGAGGACTGCAGGGCTAAACCCCCCTAGTGACCAGGCCATTTTTAGTAAAATTGGCCACTGCAGCTTTATGTTTATGGCCAAGCTGCAGGGCCGCACAACACACCACACAAGTGATCCCCCCCCCCCTTTTCTCCCCACCAACAGAGCTCTCTGTAGGTGGGGTCTGATCGCTCCCCCATGTTTATTTTTTTTTATAAATATTATTGTTGGCGTTTTTAAAAAACAACAACTGTTCCTTTAAATACCTTCCCTCCCTCCCCACAGCCAGCCAATTATGGCGATCGGCTGTCATAGGCTTCTGCCTATGAGAGCCGATCGCTCTCTTGTGCCCCAGGGGGACAGCCGTGTGACACGGCTGTCCCCAGTACAGCGCTCCTGCCGATCGCAGCGCTGTACATAGAAATAGACGGCGATCACGCCGTCGAACAGTCTCCTGAGCGGCAATAGCCGCTCGGAGACTGAAGGTGGGGCGGAGCTCCGCCCCCCAAGCAGGAGATGCGTGCGATCTCCTGCATTAGCTGGCCCCAGGACTTTACGCCAATCGGCGTTAGGCGGTCCTAGGGCTGCCGCCGCAGCAACGCCCATCGGCGTGACCTGGACGGAAAGAGGATAAGGAAAGGAGGCAGCCACTAGACACTAGGAAACTGTATAGGGAAGGAAGAGAGGACAACTAAACATCGGAATTGTATAGGAGAGGGAGGTACAACCTCTTAACACCAGTGAACTGTATAGATGAGGGAGGGAGGACCACTAAACACCAGAAAACTGTATAGGGGAGGACCATTAGACACCAGGGAACTGTATAGGGGAAGGAGGGGGCTATTAGACACCAGTGAATGTTATAAGGGAGAGAGGTGGCCACTAGACATTGAGGTTGGCCAGTGGCTTGGTCCCAGAGCTCAATTTTGGCCCACTTTGTACTTAAGTTTGACACCCCTGGTATACAGGAATCAGTCTGAAGGCTTCATAGCTGAAAGCTTACTGCTTTTCTTCTAAGTTAGCCAATAAATTGTATCATCCTGATTCAAAACTTCTTGCTTTTACTGATGGCTAACATGCTACAACGTTCTACTGATCAGAAAAGGCTGATTGTTACAAATGAACATCCCACGTTCTACAGATGTTCCAACTTTCCAGAGCACTGGTGTTCTATAACCTAGTCGCAGCACCCTAAGCCCATACTCACGAGGGACAAATGTCGCCGCAACACGCGTGGCGCGCGTGTTGCGGCGATAGGTCGCCCGTGAGTATGGGCCGCGTGCACACCGAACTGTCGCCCGGAACGGGCGCGCACCCCGAACTGTCGCCCGTCGCTGATGTCGCCAGGCGATTGAAATGTTCAATCGCCTGGCGACAGTCGCCGCCGCAACTCCGCCGCAGCTGTCGCTAGTCCGCGTGAGTACGCGGACTAGCGACAGCAACCTCCATTGAGCTACGCATAGCTTCCTGCGTGGGGAGGAGGAACGTCGGCGACAGCTTCCGTCGCGCCGCTGGTCCCTCTTCCGCGTGTGTACGCGGAGGGACCTGGTGAGGAGCTGTTGCCGGCCTGTCGCCTACACGCTCACGTGTGCTGGCGACGGGCAACTTTTGCTGCCCGTGAGTATGGGCCATTATTACACCTCTCCCACCTTTCTAGTCTTTTCCATTCTCAGCTCCCTTTTCCCTTTTCAGCTTTGTTAGGCTTTATATAGTGTGCCTTCATATGTCCCCAACTTTGTATTGCTTAAAGCACAGCTGAACTGAGAGTTAACTTGCAAGATAAGTAATCTTACAGTATGCATAGTACTAAAGAACATAGTAGCATTAGTAGCATAGAACAGAGTGTTGTATTTTTATTTTCAGTTTAAGATCTGAATTTTTAAGATTGAGTTCTATACAGCAGCCATGACAATCTAGCGTAAAATGTGCTTTATTCAGCAGAAAAACAAAGAGAAGTATTGACCCTTTTAACTCTTCAACACTAAGGCTAGGTTCACACTGGTCCATTGCATTCCTTGTAAAGACAGGATTGCAAGGCAATGGAGGGGGAAAAAGTGGTATCATGCATTAGATGGCTGATGGGACACATACAGTAAGGCATACAGTCAATGAAAAGTATGCGTCACTGCAACTGTTTACGAGCACGTTGTTCGATACTGCACAGCATGTCTTGCGTTATGCCAACAGTTTCCACTGCACCACTTATGCACATATGTGAATGTACTATTACAATCTCGTTTGCTGTACAATTATACTATATGACAGAGTGCACTGCAGTGTGTCAGTGTGAATTTAGCCTAAATCCTTATCACCATTGCTTCCTCAGCCAGGTCAAAGAGTTTTGCCTTCTGTTCACTTTCCAGGACATCTGCTAAATTCGACTTTCTGTTTGAGGTAACAGAACTGGTTGGCACTTGCCATGCAGGAAAACAAAAAGTGACTTCAGACAATGTCGTAATAGGACTAGTACTATATGAACTTATGTTTCTCCCATCATGTCACTTCAGTTTAGCTATTCTTGAATTACCATAGACACTGTTTGTGACCACCAGTGACTTTTAGCAGATTAAGTAGAGTGGAGCACCTAGCAAAAGTGAACTGGGAACACTTCAGCAGTCTGATACAGGAGCTCACCATTTTATCTGTGTGTCACATCTTAAGTGATTAACCATTGACTGGGTTGAATTTTTCCTCCAGTTGTGTTTTTCCTGCCTGCAGTTGGAAGCTAGCTTATTTTACCCTTCCTTGCCCCATAGGACAGCACATGCAATACAGATGGGTTAGCCACACATGCGGGCTGTCACTAAAAATTGTCATGAACATCAATTCCATCTGGCTGAAGACTACTGTGTCACTTAAAACCAAATTCCACTCTTTTCAACCTTCATCCTTTCTGCAGAACTCCCTCTCCCCCACCCTACCCTAGCAGATATGTGGGTGGTCAACGCCTGATATTGCTTGCATAACTCACAATGGGGTTTATTTTTTACGTGCCCCCTTTTAGCAGACAGTGCTGCTTCTCCCTGCATCGGCACACTGCTCACTGCTTTTTGCCAATTGTTCCAACAATGCTTCTGACAATGGAGAGCAGTACACAGGTAATTATATGCACACACCCTCAGCATGCCCTTGTGTCTCTTCATGGGAGGGAGCAGGGCATGCAGCAGCCTAGTGGTGGAGGTGATCCAGGCTGGGTATAAGCTGATGAATGGGGCAGTAAGCTGACAATGTGCCAATAAGTGGGCAGATATTGTTCAATGGAGTCACTCCTCACAGTAAAGGACCAATAGTAAGTCTCAGGAACCTGGAGCGTTGACTCATAGGCCTTTCTTAACGCATGTATGAGAGTCTAGACTGCTTGCCACCACTTTCAGTATTTTGTATTTACTGTAGACATTTCTTATGTAGAAAAATAAAATATTGCAACCTGTCAGTCACTGTAACAGTGTTTGTGTGAGATTGCTTCCAGGAGTGCTTGTTCTACCCCTTACCTGTTGCATTAAAGCTCTATCCACATTCAGCTGTGGAAACAGGTTTCCATAAGTCTAATCATATCACAGTGCTCATTCATCACACAGTCATCACATGGTGGACTCAGCCTGATTGTCTAAACATTTTGGATTGCTAATCCATGCAGTAAAAACATCATCACAGCACACTGACAGGTCTTCAAGGAGATGACTGAACCAAACAGAAGCAGCAGCTTTCTTTGTTGTCTTCTTGAAATATTTTTCGTGTTGTGCATCTGTAGACTGTAGTCTGGCCTTGTTCATTGTGTGGTCAGTGTGATTGGATGCTTTATAGATGCTGATGAGTAAATAGTCTGCAGGAGATGTCTGTGAGGTGCACCCTGTGGCCACACTATTTCTGGAAAGGACACAAAGGCACGGGCATGAAAGAGGGGTTGCTACTTATTAAAGAGCAGGCTGAAAATGGGGAGCACACATAAGAAAAATGGAAACTGATGCCCAGGGGAGCTGTTCATGAAAGAGAGGGGCTGCTTTACATGGATAATGCACATGGAATGGGAGGGGCGCTGCTGCTCATGAAAGGGGAGTAACAACATACTTAGCCTAGAGCAGGGGTGTCAAACTCAAATGCGAAGTGGGCCAAAATTGTACACTGGGACCAAGTCGCGAGCCAAACTCAATGTCCACTGGCCTCCTTCCTCCCTTACAAAGTTTCCTGGTTTCTAATGGCCCTCCTCCAACCCCTATACAGTTCCCTGGTGCCTAGTGGTCCTCCCTCCGCTATACAGTTCCCTAGTGTTTAGTGGTTTCCCCCTACCTTCGCCATATTGCTTCCCTTGTGTGCTAGGCTAGGGCTTCACCTCCAGTATAGCTTCCCTGGTGGTCTTGAGTGGGCCAAACCTAATGCAGAGTGGGGAAACCACTTGAGGGCCAAATGTAATAGCTCTGAGGGTCAGATTTGGCCCGCGGGTCGAAGTTTGACATCTATGGCCTAGAGAGGCACAGAAAGGATAAATCTGGCCTTGCACACTATACCACGTAGTGGCATATCTGTAGCAACACATTAGGTTTGGAGCTTGTGACAGTGAGGACAGCAGCGTATAATATCAAGAAAGATGTCATTTGCTTGCACTTACAGTGTTTTTTGCTAAATCTATTTTGTGTAATGCAGAAGAGTTCATCTCCATACACAACTGAACGACGTGTACAGACACTGTGTATGGCTCCTAGTGGAGCAATGTGTGCTGCTCAGTGGAGAGGGAAGGGGGAGACATGCAAACTGCTTTACACTGCAGTCATTTCCTTCCAAGTTCCTCCAGGAAACAAAAGGCACAGGGGGACAGTGATCTAGCCAGATGCAACACTAATATGGAGTGTTGTGATGTCAATAGACACCTATGTACGCTTTCAGTTTCTGCCTGAAACTATTACTAATATTATTATTGATTTATACAGTGCCAAAATATTCTGGGGTGCTGTACAGAGTAAGAAACAAAACATGGGGTACTTAGTAATACAAACAATGGTATACACAAAATAGACAGTAATTACAGAGACAAATGCAACACGATAAACAAAATATATAGCAACTTTCAAGACAAAAGGATGAGCGAGTCCTGCCCTTGCAAGCTTACAATCTAAAACCATCAGGAACAGTTGTTTCGAATGAGGGAGATCTACAGTGTGTACATAAATTTAGGAGCCCTGTCAAGTTTTTATTGCGGCCCTTAATTCCCAGAGATGTTTCAATTAGATGCTAATAATTTTGTCTAGCATGCAGATTTTTACTGTCAATTATATGTCACTTGGATTTGGGCCAAATCCAAGCTGCACACATGCATTAATGGACCACTATCATTCATTGTAAAAAAAAAATAAAAATATATATATATATATATAACCACTATCTCGAAATAAGTAGGCAGTTAAAATCTTTGACCGACAAGTTTTGGGCCAGTCCATCTCCTCATCGTTTTCAACAGCATTTCCTGAACAGCAGTTTAACTACCAAAACAGTAAGATACCAGCCGGCCTCCCTAATCACTTGCACACTAGTTTGTCAGTTAGACTGTGCAACTGCTGTTCAGGAAATGTATTTGAAAACAAAGAAAACCCTGAGAATCCCCCATGAAGAAATGGACTGGCTCAAAACCTGTCGGTTCTTTCACTACTTTTTTTGTGATAGTGGTCCTCTAAATTGGTATGCATGCCAGAATCATTAGCATATTGTAAACTATCTCTACGCATTTTCTGTTTTTGAGACCACTAGAGTTCATAGTAAAGTTATGGAGATCTAATGCTGGGAATACACGGTACGTTTGTACCGCTCGATTATGCCGCTGGATCAATTCCCGCTCGCCCCCGCAGGCGCTTCTCTTATCTTCTGCTCGTTTTTCCTTATCTTTTTCCATTGTTCCTCCTGCGGTATCAAGCGCGAAATCGATCCGGCGGGTGATCGGACATGTCGGAATGTATCAATCCAGCCATCTAAAGGCTCGATTCAGTGGTAAAAACGTACCGTGTATTCCCAGCATTAGAGAAAAATCTTTCCTCTGGGGATGCAAACAGCCATGAAAACCTTAACTAATTTCTACATGATACAATTATTCTTTTTTGAATCTAATTGAGTTGCAGTCCAGCCGTATAAATGGAGGTGGTGGGGTGTTAGTAGTATGGTCAGGTCGTTAATGCTGTCTGTGTCCCTGTTGGGGAAAACACACCTCAGTATGGCCACTTGCTCTTTTCCTGTGTATACGGTATGTTAGGTTTACAGGTTATCAGTTCACATATAATAAACGGGGGGGGGGGGGGGGCATGTGAATGGCCATGGTCATAGCAGATCATCAGTGGATCCAAATCATGTCTATAAAAGTTACATGGGGGCTAGTGACACAAGGAGGGAGATCAGTCACATGGGGGTTACAGATAGATGTAGCGACTGACAGCCATGGGAGGGGGAAGGGAGGCTGTAAGTGACAGAGGGAGAGACAGCCACATGGTAGGTAATGACACAAGATGAAAGTGATACGAGGAGAAAGAAATGCTTGCAGGTTAGCAGTACTTTTGCAATACTTCGTATCCTTTTCTTTTTGGTGTGTTTTAAGGGCTTCCTCATCAAAGTTGTAAACTGAGTAGGGAAAGACCATGATTTTGTGAACCTTTTCACATCCATTTAGCAACACTCTTTGGCTTCACACACGTGATATTAAATGGCTCCCGGACAGCCACCTTCCTTACTCCTCCTTCCTGAAGCTGCTCCATTGTGCATTGCGGTTTGGTGCCTTTTTCCCTACCTATAGTAACAGAAGGTGTTGCTTGGTTGTATCCAAAGGACGTTTCTGTATACACTTATGCCCACTGTTGCCATAGTGATCAGGTCCTGATCCCCACGGGCAAAAAAGTGTGTATTGTGCTTTAAGTCTATAGTGACTGCAAGGCCTGATTTCTATTCATATACTGGATAGAATATCTTATCAGGAGCTATGCTCAAGCAGTACCGTATCCATGTTGTATGGATACCCTGGCCTATACCACTGGTACAATCTACTGCCACGGCACAGTGGAGATTTGCCATTGATCAAATGAATTCCAATACTTGTGAAAATGCAGGTAGGCTGGGGTTTATTTGCAGCAGACTACAATAGAGTCAAGTGGAGTGGGCCAATGTGAACTGGCCCATAGAAAATTATTGCAGTCTTCGACCCATGCGTTCTAAACCTGCTGCTTGCTCCATGGAAATGCAGGGTAGCAGACATAGTGTAAAGGGAGAGTGCTGTGGCACAAGGGCAGCAAGTAGGAGACACCAGTAGCAGCTACAATTTCCTTGTACTAGCTGCAGGGGAACTGCTCATCACTACAAACCAGTGCCAGTGTAAAATCTATGACTATTCTGATTGATTTTGGTCTGTACTAGGCTATTTTTTCTTACCAAAGTAATGCACGCTAAGCTGCACGACCGTGCATAGAGTGCAGCCCTGTATTTAGCTTGCACTGCTGTCATGTAGCATGCTTTGGCAACGCAGCTTGATGAATTTGCCCATTTTTGCTTACGTTTTTGCTAGTGTGGTAAGAGTTTAGCATAGATCGCAACTGTTCCTCTTTTGCCGGGTCAGTCTCCCTTTCAGAACCAAATCCCTTTGTCCCATTTCCTCCTCATTTATCCCTCCCTTTGGTCTAATTTACACATGTCTAAATATATTTATTTCGCAACTAAAGATGTTTTTATGTGCCTCCAAACTTTATTCTCATCTTCCAAAAATTATGGATTGCATATTTTAAAAAGTTATTAAGGTAAGAGGAACTGCTGTAGTCCGAATAATATAAATAAGGCTTGTGCACAGGAATTCTCAGTGGTATGCTTGTTCCAGGGCTGTGGCAGGGGCATGCCTGGAGGTGTGACAGAGCATATCTTAAGGTGGCCACTAACAGTCCAATTTCTAGCAAAAAATCGTTCGAGCGATCAGAAATTCTGATCGGACGAAAAATCGTTCACTACACCATCAACTAACCAATCATTGCTTCCTATCTATCACGACCACCAAGAAAATCCAAATTTTCGTTCGACGAAAATTCATTCGGGCGACATTTTTTTCACTCGTTCATAATCGATTGTGTCCACCAATGGAGATTATTTACAACCAATCCGATCAGAATTTCTGATCGCTCAAACGATTTTTCGCTAAAAATTGGACCGTTAGTGGCCAGCTTTACAAGCATCCTTCTTTCCTCTTTCTTATCCTAGAAAAAATCAGGTATGTATTAGAACCTCTTGGATTTTAGTGCTGTACAGTGTTGCCATCTATGAGAACTCCTCTCATTTCCTGTCCAGACAGGAAATGGGAAGTTCTCTTCAAGTGTGACATAGACAGCAGAATATAAAACAGTTTACAAAGGGTGTAGAACAGTTGGAGTCCCCAGCTAGTTTTTATTGCTGTGCCTCATTTCCTGTCCCTAGAATTACTATTTTTTTCATATAAAAGCCATAAAGCTCAATGAAAAGGAACAGAAAGTGAGGGGGAAGTCTCTTCAGTGGAGACACAAAACACAATAAAAACACACTTTCCATATTAGTCCAAACAGAAGTAACTTTTTCCCCCTGGAACAGGTTATTAAATATGTCATTACATCTTCTGGTTTCAGTCCAAACATTAATCACACTGTTGCTCTACTAGCTACAGTATGTGCTGTCTGAAAATGTACAATACTGTGCACCTGACACCAAATAGGGAAAACTTACCTCTTCCCCGATAATGTTTCTTACCAATCAACTGACCAAAATGTATTGAAAGCTTATGAACTGAAAAGGTGATAGTGGCAGGATATGCAGGAAAATATGGCCTTTATGTGGCTGGCTATCTTTACACAGGTAAAAGAGTTACTCCAAGTAAAGCTGCTCAGATAACCAGCTGTTCACATTTGAGCAGATAAACCAACACTTTTGTCTCTTTTACGAATCAGCAAACAGACATGTCTACGGATCCTATGTTATTAATAGGAACCGCTCACGTGTCATTTTTCAATGAATCTGTTGGACCTGCTGTGATGGGTGGAACGCAAGTCTTGACCCGTATGATTTTTCTGGACAAGCGGATTAATTTCCTATAGAAGCCTATGGGGAAAACACATCTGCTTCAGCTTCCTAATGGACCACCAGAGCAGATACTGAACTGTCCACTCCTGCTGGACTTTGGAGATCCGGCTCAAGTGTGGACTGAGCATTAAAGATTTCGTATTGCAGTGTCCACTCTATTTACTCATTCAAGCTTGTTCTGTTTTCTGGAGAAAGAATCCGGAATTTTACATCCTGCACATTCAGTTGCTTCAGTAACTGGTGTTCTTCACAGTGCATAAGGTTGTGAACAAGATCTGCTGTAGTATGATGTACTAATGCTTAGGTCATTCTGAGATGGAAAACAGATGCTGTGACCTCTTTGTAGATTTCATGGATTAATGTGTAACTAAACTTGAAAATAAAATTGCTCCCAAGGTAGTCGCTCCCCTACTGGCAGATTGTAAAAAAATGGACATACATTTTATCTTAGAAATCATTTTCACAGGGCCTTTGTGATCTGAGCACCTGACTTTACACTTCAGATCTATGAAAGTCATATTATTTTCGACTTCATAATTATTATTTTTATTATAACACATTTTTTTTAAAGAAGGTTTACGTAGAGCATTGAACATTTTTTTTTTTTTTATCACTAACTGTTTTTATCCTTCACCCAGGTCTACTATCTGATTTCTCTACTGTAGTCTGGTGTTTTTAAGGGCAATCCCAGTTACCTTACCAGCATGTTTGGGGTTATTATTTATTTATTTCAAGTATTTATATAGCACCGACATATTACGCAGTGCTGTACAGAGTATATTATCTTGTCGACCGCCTTCAATGAGTCCTCTTCCACCCCCAACCACCTCTCGGTGGGACTCCCCAAGGCTCAGTCCTTGGCCCCCTACTGTTTACCCTATACACATCCTCCATTGGCAAGGTTACCTCCTCCATGGGTTTTAAGTATCATCTGTATGCAGATGACACCCAGATCTACCTCCACACCCCTGACATATCCACCACTACCATGGACAAGGTCTCCTCCTGCCTATCAGCCATCTCCTCCTGGATGTCCGCTAGGTTCCTGAAACTAAATCTAGACAAAACGGAATTTATGATCTTCCCACCCCGGACATCCATGAACCTCCCAGATGTGTATGTCACTGTTAACCACACTACCATTCGCCCTACCTCTCAAGACCGCTGTCTGGGTGTCACCCTGGACTCCGCACTCTCCTTCACTCCCCACATCCAAAACCTCACAAAGTCCTGCAACTTCCACCTTAGTAGCATCTGTAAGATTCGCCCTTTCCTGACCTCTGCCACCACCAAACTCCTCATCCATGCCCTCATAATTTCCCGCCTTGACTACTGCAATGCCCTTCTGTCTGGTCTCCCTAAAGGTGGCCACACACCATACAATTTTTTAAATATCTGTTCAATTTAAGAATTGCAAGAAATTTTTCTGACTGATTGTAACATTTCAAAAATATGACCAATGTACCACTCACGTATGTTCAATTTTTCCCCAATTATGATAAAAATGATTGGAAACTCTGACAAAATTGCTAGGGTGTGTATATTAATAAATTGACAATCCAACACACACCATACAATCTTCAGAATGATTGAAGAAAAATATCTGGCATTCCGGATCGATTAAAATCGAAGAAAACAGGAAATCCGATCGGATTTTTCAGTCGAATGAAAAAAAAGCTTTAGATTTTTTTGGGAGATCCGATCGTTTTTATCGAATTAACATAAAATCGGATCATTTTATTGTATCGTGTGTGGCCACCTTAAGACCCGAATAGCCCCACTGCAGTCCATCATGAATGCGGCAGCCAGAATTATCCACTGCTCCCATCGCTCCACCACGGCGGATCCCCTCCTTGAATCGCTCCACTGGCTTCCTATCAAGTCCAGAATCAGATTCAAGATACTGTGTCTGATCTACAAATCTATCCACAAAACCTGTCCAACCTACATTTCCGATCTTACTCAGAGGTACACACCTAGCCGCTCACTCCGCTCTTCCAATGAACTTCGCCTAACCGCCCCCCACATCACCCAGTCCCATGCACGCCTCCAGGACTTCTCAAGAGCTTCTCCAACACTATGAAACTCCCTACCTCCACCCATTAGGGCAGCCCCCTCCTTCAACATCTTCAAGAAGGCCCTCAAAACTCACCTTTTTCACTCTGGCCTACTACCCCTCACAAGTGCTCTAAACCCACAGCTGAACTCTGGTCCCCTACCTTTCGTGTCCTTACCTCTCCCTCTAGATTGTAAGCCTTTGGGCAGGGTCCTCCTTCTTTTGTGTCCTACCTGATCATGCACCTCCATTACTGTGAACCCATGCTATGCATCTGAGTGAACCTAACTTGCCTAATCTCCATGCTCCCCTCCAGTGACTAAGCATTACCTTGTACTCATACTGTGCTGCATGATCTGGTCTTTCTTGTATTCAGGTATTGTAATTTTGCTGTATGTCACCCCTAAATATTGTCTGTAACCCATGGGCGTCGCTAGCCCTATTTTGGGGTGGCACGTGCCCCCAATCTGTCCTGGGGTGCCACGGATCTCAGCGGCTCCCTCCAGCCGCCGCCGCCGCCGCGTCACTCAGACCTCAGGATCAGGCGGCGAGCCGGCGACCAATTGTGCGGGCGCTAGGACCCAGCGCCCGCACTGATATGCGGAAGTGACATCACTTCCGCATATCGAGCGGGTGCGTCCGGCGCCCGCTGGTACTGGTCGGGTCGCCGCTGATCCTGAGGTCTGCTACGAGGTAAGGGGGGGGGGGGGGGCGGCAGCGGCGGCTAGAGGGGGGCCTCCCTGTCACTCACTCCCTAAAGGGGCTCCCTGGCACTCACTCACTCCCTAAAGGGGCTCCCTGGCACTCACTCACTCCCTAAAGGGGCTCCCTGGCACTCACTCACTCCCTAAAGGGGCTCCCTGGCACTCACTCACTCCCTAAAGGGGCTCCCTGGCACTCACTCACTCCCTAAAGGGGCTCCCTGGCACTCACTAACTCCCTAAAGGGGCTCCCTGGCACTCACTCCCTAAAGGGGCTCCCTGTCACTCACTCACTGCCTAAAGGGGCTCCCTGGCACTCACTCACTCCCTAAAGGGGCTCCCTGGCACTCACTCACTCCCTAAAGGGGCTCCCTGGCACTCACTCACTCCCTAAAGGGGCTCCCGGTCACTCACTCACTCCCTAAAGGGGCTCCCTGTCACTCACTTACTCCCTAAAGGGGCTCCCTGGCACTCACTCACTGCCTAAAGGGGCTCCCTGGCACTCACTCACTGCCTAAAGGGGCTCCCTGGCACTCACTCACTGCCTAAAGGGGCTCCCTGGCACTCACTCACTCCCTAAAGGGGCTCCCTGGCACTCATTACCTAAAGGGGCTCCCTGGCACTCACTCCCTAAAGGGGCTCCCTGGCACTCACTCACTACCTAAAGGGCCTCCCTGTCACTCACTCACTTGCTAAAGGGGCTCCCTGGCACTCACTCACTACCTAAAGGGCGTCCCTGTCACTCACTCACTTCCTAAAGGGGCTCCCTGGCACTCATTTACTCCCTAAAGGGGCTCCCTGGCACTCACTCACTGCCTAAAGGGGCTCCCTGGCACTCACTCACTCCCTAAAGGGGCTCCCTGTCACTCACTCCCTAAAGGGGCTCCCTGGCACTCACTCACTGCCTAAAGGGGCTCCCTGGCACTCACTCACTGCCTAAAGGGGCTCCCTGGCACTCACTCCCTAAAGGGGCTCCCTGTCACTCACTCACTCCCTAAAGGGGCTCCCTGGCACTCACTCACTGCCTAAAGGGGCTCCCTGGCACTCACTCACTGCCTAAAGGGGCTCCCTGGCACTCACTCACTGCCTAAAGGGGCTCCCTGGCACTCACTCACTGCCTAAAGGGGCTCCCTGGCACTCACTCACTCCCTAAAGGGGCTCACTGGCACTCACTCACTCCCTAAAGGGGCTCACTGGCACTCACTCACTGCCTAAAGGGGCTCCCTGTCACTCACTCTTTGCCTAAAGGGGCTCCCTGTCACTCACTCTTTGCCTAAAGGGGCTCCCTGTCACTCACTCTTTGCCTAAAGGGGCTCCCTGTCACTCACTCACTCCCTAAAGGGGCTCCCTGTCACTCACTCACTCCCTAAAGGGGCTCCCTGGCACTCACTCACTGCCTAAAGGGGCTCCCTGGCACTCACTCACTCCCTAAAGGGGCTCCCTGGCACTCACTCACTACCTAAAGGGGCTCCCTGTCACTCACTATCGGGGTCCCTGTCAATCACTACATAACTGGAGGCGCCTGTCACTCACTAGTTAACCTGGGGGTCCCTGTCACTCACTACATAACTTGGGGGCTACCATATGAAGGGGGCATTTTGCCTATTTATGTGAAATGCTGTCTATTTATGTGCCTCATGACGGGCTGAATTTGTCTTGTTGGGAGCCTTATGATTTGTTGGGGGCCTCAAGATTGCTGAATTTGTCTTGTTGGGGGCCTCATGATTTGTTGGGGGCCTCATGATTGCTGAATTTGTCTTGTTGGGAGCCTTATGATTTGTTGGGGGCCTCAAGATTGCTGAATTTGTCTTGTTGGGGGCCTCATGATTTGTTGGAGGCCTCATGATTGCTGAATTTGTCTTGTTGGGGGCCTCATGATTTGTTGGGGGCCTCAAGATTGCTGAATTTGTCTTGTTGGGGGTCACATGATTGCTAACTGCGAGACTATGGGAAAAGCTGAATCCTTATCATATGAGACAATAGCATTAAACTTACTTTTTTAGCTTTTTAAAACAGAAAATAAAACTGGGAAGTTCTAAAAAATTGAATACATTTTTCAGGAGTAGGATGTATGAAATTGTTTATCTTCACAGTTTATTTTCAACTTGGATTTTCCATAATGTTCATGTATGAGTTAAAACGTTTGTACAGTATTTAGTTTAAATTTCTGTTGCCACTTTGCGATAGATAAGTGACTTTTGGGTTGCAGTTTGGGCACTCGGCCTCCAAAAGGTTCGCCACCACTGTCATAATCTAATGTCCCACCATTGCTAGGTTCATGTAAATTTGTCTCCACCCGTTACCACACCTATATTCTGGGCCATGGCCCACCCATTTTTCGGTGCGCACAAAGTGATCCTCATATTTTTGGCACGCTAGCTGCAGTGTGCTGAATTCTGCTGCCTACAGTATGTACAGTATACGCTGTTCTCTAGTGCCTGCACTGTGTGCTGATTTACCTCCAGTGTGTACAGTGTAAGGTGTTACTCTGTGCCTTTACTGATTGTAAACCAGCTATATTGTATGCTGATCCCTGCTACTTTCAGTATGTACAGTATTAGCTGTAAAGCCTAGTACACACATACAATTTTGATTAGCCAATTTTAGCTCTGTTCATAAAATTCATTGTCTGTTGGCCCACTTACTGCACGGGGGTGGTAAAATTGGGGGTCAGTGATTGACCAATCAAAATTGTATGTGCGTATACATCTTTGATCTATGCCTATACTGATTGTAAATTATCTAAATAAAGGACAGGGGGCTCCATCCAATATTTCGATGGGCAGGCCCGTTATCTGTAGCTTACACCGCTGCTAAGTTCATGTACATTTGGCCCCACCCATGGCCACGCCCACTCACCGCATGGCCACACACCCTTTTTTTGCCGCGGCACGCGACCTCCCCGCCTGGTGCCCACAGGTGCCCCCGATCTCCAAGGACCCTAGAAACGCCCCTGCTGTAACCTAAACTAATGTTCAGCGCTGCATAATATGTTGGCGTTTTATAAATACAATAAATAAGTAAATAATAAATTGTCACTAACTGTCCCTCAGAGGGGCTCATAATCTAGTCCCTACAATAGCTTTGTGTCCATGTATGTTGTAGCGTATATATCGTAGTCTAGGGCCAATTTAGGGGGAAGCTAATTAACTTATCTGTATGTTTTTGGGATGTGGGAGGAAACCAGAGTGCACAGAGGAAACCCACACAGACACAGGGAGAACATACAAACTCCTTGCAGGTGTTGGCCTGGCTGGGATTCGAACCGATGACCCAGCGCTGCAAGGCAAGACCGCTAACCTCTAACGCCACCATGCTGCTCTGTTATGAGAGGAAACATGAGCACTCAGGGAAAAGCCTGTGTTTCTTTGTCATCTCCTCCAAAACCCACCAACTGCAATTGGGTGAAAGAACTTATTACCATCCGTGTGCTTTCTAATTAAAGAGGGATCTCTCAGTTTGGCATATCGTGCTGTATACCTGTGTATATCTTAAGCGATCCTGTGCAGCATGGTCTCAAGTTTGAATCTTGGTCAGTACACTATCTGCATAGAGTTTATATGTTCTCCCCATGTTCTCCACACGTTTATGTCACACTCTGGTTTCCACCTGCTTCTTAAAGTGAATGGGAACCGCATTTTTTTTAAAAATGAAGCAAATACTTACCTAAGGAGAGGGAAGGCTCTGGGTCGTATAGAGCCTTCCGTCTCCTCTCTCGGTGCCCTCTATCCTGTGCTGGCTCCCCCCCCCCCCCCCCCGTTTTCGGTCCCCCATCAAAAGGGTATTTGGAAGTCTTCGGGAGCCGTGTCCTCCCGAAGCCGTGCGGCTCCATACTGCACAGGCATGAGCGTGCAAGAGAGCGTGCTTGCGCAGGCGCAGTACAGGGCCGCCCTTCTTCAGGAGCACTCGGGCTCCCTGAAGACTTCTTAAGCCTCCTTCGGCCGTGTAAAGCAGTATTTGACTAAATTAGTCAAACACTGCTACCGGGCGAGCCAGCACTGGAACGACGGGACCAGGAGAGGAGCCGGAAGGCTCTATAGGACCCAGAGCCTTCCCTCTCCTTGGGTAAGTATCTGTCTTTTTTTTAAATGCGGTTCCCATTTACTTTAAGAAAATATACTGGTTTGTTTATTGGCTCCCCTCATAAATTGTGGTAAAGATTTTCAACTATGGCTGTGGTAGCGATTAGAATGTCACCTCCCCTGAGAAGGAACAGTGGTGTGACTTGTTTTATGTAATGAACTATGGAAGTTGTTAAGCCGGGTCTACACGGAGCGATCCGGCGGCTCGATTAGCCGCCGGATTGACTCTGCCGCATCCCCGCGCGTACCCGCCGTGTCCCCGCTCGTATGCGCGTGCGTTGGATTCGATCCTCCCCTCGTCCCCGCCGGCGCTGCTTATCTTCCGCTCGATTCCCCCCTATTGTTCACTCGCGGGGAACGAGCTGGGAATCGGCCGCGGCGAGATTGAACGTGTCGGATCTTATCAATCGAGCCGCATCAGCCGTGTAGACTTGGCTTTTGTGCTATACAAATATATAATAATAATTTGCAGCTGAAGGTGGGGATGAGTACCACTGTCCAGATTGGGGCCATACTGCGCTCTGCATCTCCTCAAATTCTGCTGGATCTTCAGGTTCCTGGGGCCCCTGGCCACTTCACAGCTTGGTTTTGGTACCAGATCTGAGACCAGGCATGGGAAGGTGTAGTTGATAGTCATTATGTCCATAGCTGCCTTCTTATCCCATGGTGGTTCCTCCACAGATCTCAGTAGAGTGGTGTTAGTAATGGCACCTAGTGCTTACCATCTATTAAATACACAGTCAATCTACAGGTTAACTTTAATGGTTGATGGCCACACTGGTACAATGGTACTTTTATGTAGCATTACGTACCACTTTTTAATCCGTTTCATAGCAGGTTAATTCTGTTAATCTTTTAGATTTTAAATACTGAAATCATGTATCTGAAAGGTGTTAAACTGTTAACATTGGCCTGGAGACTTTTAAGTGAATGAACCTTTGTAAGTAGTGAGCCCTTTCAGGAAATATTTTTGTCATCTTGCCTAGTGACTGCCAATGGCCCAAAATACTGCCAATACTCTATGCTATTTAGCTATGCTCGGAGAGCGGACACTGGGTAGAAAATTACTGCTTAATTAAAGCTGCTGCTGGACCCTTGGTTTGCTAATCCCATCTTTTGTTTCCTTGTTGGGGCTGATTAACATGTTAGGTGGAAATGTGTTGCATTTTATTATACAGTTATATTTCACTAATAGTTACCACAGTGCTTTATAGACTATACTGATAAATGCAGTAATCACTATCTGTACCTCAAACACTACCTGTACCTTAAAGAACCTCACAATCTAAATGTCCCACTCTAATCAAAGTATAATATCACTAACATTGTGTAGCTCCAATTTGAGGAGAAGCCAGTTAACCCATGCAGACACAGGTAGAACACACTAAACCACTTCAGCTTTCAGGGTTGTTGGCACCCAAGCAATTTTCACATTTTAATGCTCCTCCCATTCCCAATCCTAAAACAAAATCTATTTTTCAATTTGTCATGGTTATAATAATACCACATATCTCTCAGTTGATAGCTAGTTGGGCATCTAACAGGCCACTAACTCCGAAGTGTGCATGTGGCTTTGTACAAGCCTATTTTTCCAACAAAGTATTTTAGCGCCATCTTTGCATAGCCCCAGAAGAGTCTGGACTGTAGAAACATGCCACAAATGTCACCATTATGCAAATCTAACAACCAGGGCTATTCAAAAGTGGGTGTTTTGTATGTTACAGATTTGTGTAGTTTTGCCAAAAGTTTGATCATAACTTTAAATATGGCATTTTTTTCATGACAGATTGAGTTTGTCCCTACTTATTTTTATGTGACAGGTCCAAGCTATAAGATACATCAAAATGTATTCTACAACTCTTGATTAAAATAAGGTCACATAGACGTCATTTGAAAACAAACTGGATGCACAGCAATCCATTATTCTCAAGGTGCGCTTATGGCTTTTTTGCATTCAGATTGGGGCTGGTTAGTGTTTGGAGTAGGTGGTGGATGTTTAGTGTTAGGAGTAGGTGGTGGATGGTTAGTGTTAGGAGTAGGTGGTGGGTGGTTAGGGTTAGGCATAGTTAGCAGAAGGTTCAGGTGAGAGTTAAGGTACGGTGCATGTTAGTAGAATATTGGTTAAATTACTATAGTGGATAATAAACATCTGTAAAATTACAGAAATTCCTTTACCATTATTTTGTGCCTATTACTGTCATTTTTGTGCCAGTTTTTCCTTGTGGCTCTATTATAGATACACCCTATCTATGCTTAACACTAATATTTATCTATGCCTAACCCTATCCACCCCACACAGACTCCTAACACTAATTCTCCTCAAACTATACCTAACACTAATGGGCGCCGCCATAGGCACCAGGGCTGTGGAGTCGGAGTCGTGGAGTCGGGCAATTTTGGGTGCCTGGAGTCGGAGTCGGGAAAAAATGCACCGACTCCGACTCCTAATGAATTTGTAACTGTAATTAAAATAGAAAATATGATAAAATGTTCTATTTCTCAGATAATAGTCATTAAAAATAATGTATATATACAGTATATATACAGTAATAGCTGTGCTTAGTCCACGAAAATGAAATAAACCAATCAAAATTAGTTACTTGTGCTGCTTCAATAAAGCAGTCCCTGTATTTTTAAGGTCAGATATACATATCTGATTGTGACTGTATATATGATGTGTACACAGGAATCTCTTATATATACTAAATAACATCTATGCTGTAAGACTAAAGCCTGATGTGTAGCTGTGTCACTAATAGAGATGGTCAACGAGATGGAAATAATTCTGCATTGATGCTGATTTATGCAAATGTATGCACTCCCTTTGCTGATGAAATCAAATAATGTGATATGTTATTAAAATTTGGTTTGGTGACTACAAATTAAAGGGTAACTGAAACGGATGAAAAGTAAAGTTTTATACATACCTGGGGCTTCCTCCAGCCCCCTTCAGGCTAATCAGTCCCTTGCTGTCCTCCACCACCCGGATCTTCTGCTATGAGTCCTGGTAATTCAGCCAGTCAGCGCTGTCCGGCCGCATGCCGCTCCCACAGCCAGGAACATTCTGCACCTGCGCAATAGTGCTGCACAGGTGTAGTATGCTCCTGGCGGCGGAGTGTGTGCATGCGCACTACGCCTGACTGGCTCAAGTACCTGGACTCATAGCAGAAGATCCAGGTGGTGGAGGAGGACATCGAGGGACTGATTATCCTGAAGGCGGCTGGAGGAAGCCCCAGGTATGTATAAAACTTTAATTTCATCTGTCTCAGGTTTACTTTGTTACACAGTAGTACTATACTCTACATATGCACTCCCCACAGAGCTGCAGGGAATCCACTGAGAATGCTGTCCACATTGAACACAGAGGTGTTGTCTGTTTACAATCTCCTCATTCCCCTGTAGAGTACCTGCACATCATTCTTATATGTACCCACACTTACATTGCCTAGGGCCTGATAGATGTTCTTTGTTCCGGTTTGTACCTTTTACAAGTACTCTTACCAAGGACTAGTTTTAGTCTAAAGGGAATAAATATAGTAGTCTACATATCCTTCTCACTTCAGTTGACTTGTAAAATTCCTAAGCGTTGGCAGTTAAGAGAAGAATTTCATGTTACATACTTTTAATCAACAAAATTGTAATATGCAAATTAGAGGAGTCGGAGTCGGTGGAATCCTAAACTGAGGAGTCGGAGTCGGTGGATTTTTGGACCGACTCCACAGCCCTGATAGGCACCCATGTAAAACACCCCTAATAGCAGCTATAACAGTAAATTTGGTCTGGAATTGCCTGATAAAATAATAGGCGACTGAACAGGCCACTATTTAAACTATTAAAGGGGCACGATGGCAAAAAATTGTAAAATTTAAAATATGTGCAAACATAGACAAATAAGAAGTATGTTTTTTTCAGAGTAAAATAAGCCATACATTACTTTTCTCCTATGTTGCTGTCACTTACAGTAGGTAGTAGAAATCTGACAGAAGCGACAGGTTTTGGACTAGTCCATAGATAGAAGTTATTAATTTCCTGGGGCAGTGGTCAATCGGTGGCCCATAGTGTTGCACTGCGTTGAACAGTGCAAACCTGCAGTTTAAGCAATTTTTAAATATATTTCCATGCTGGAATCTATTGTAAATCATTCTGCAGTGTTAGGATGCAATTGATTCCACTCTGAATCAATTTTGATCAGAAAGGAATTGATCATTTGGGACCGTTGAGCAAAAATCTGATAGATTAGCTAAACAATCAATATCTACTCATTAGTTGTTTATGTTGACTCCCAGCTTGCAGCAATGTATACTTGGTTTGTTCTATATGATGCCCTAGTATGACACACTATAGAGACACATTGGTAGAACAGCTACGTGGATAATCTTTCATCATCCTGGCTGGTAGATACCACGGCAACCCATCCAGCTTTCCAGTATGTGTTTTGTGGAGCAATAATTGCCTTATTTCACTGATGCAAGAACTTCAGACATGGCCTTCTTTATACAGCGCTGTATTTCTATGTCCCCTACTAATAAATAGAAATAATAATTATGACCAATGAGGTTTTTTTAATTGTACCTGTCTGAAATAAAACCTTGAGAAGCAGCTGTGAATGCCAGAGGGCTACTGATCTCTGTGTTGTTGGCATAGATTGCTCTAAAGTAATAAAGCTTTGGTGAAAAACCTGAAAGAATCTGAGGCTTTTCTTACAGTAGTATTTAGGCAATAAGTGTAGGTCAGCCGTTTCTAGTGAATAAGAAGGGCTGCAGGTGAAACACAGAGGACAGTGCTAAGAGAATGCTTCCACACCACAATATGTAATAGACAAGGCTGTCTAGCGCACATCACAGCTCTGGTGCCTGTCCATTACCTGTATAATTGGTACCTGTGTGATTTGTGTGCTGGAGGTGTTGCATCTTGACTGAACTCCTGTACTGTGATTGCAGAGAGATGTGAGCATTAATCTATCGTGTGTCAAGGCTGTGCTAATCTCTGGGGCATCTATAAAATACAGATGACGTCAGGTAGCACTGAGCGTTTCCTGTTGTTTCAGTGTAAATACTGAACCCTTCAGTTGTACACAGGGCCCCTCCACAGGGAAGATGGAGTCCCAGAAAGGCTATCAGTTCTGTTACATCTGCTAATCTAATGTGAACTTTGCTTTTATTGCACAGTGCATGTACGTTCAGTAGGCTTGTCTAACCCTAAAATAATCATTTTACCTTCATGAATAACTTCTGCAAGTCTTTGAAATGCCTGTACTATGCTACAGTTATACCTTATCTGCCTGTAGTATTTATTGCTAAATACAGCAGTGAGTTTATGTCAGTGTGTAACCGTACTGATACTGCTGCATTCAGGGCTGTCAGCTTTGTGAGGTGAAAACATGCAGACATGACACTGACTCTCCTGACTGCACATTTCTGCCACATGTGGTTTGATGCTGTCCCTCTGTGCGACTCTGTAATAAACTGAGATGGTGGTGGAAGGGGAACTACAATGGGTAAATGTTAATCAGGCATATCTTGCACAGACCATCTGTCGCGTCCGGTTCTCCTAGCAACAACAATAACTGTGTTGAGGGTCACTTGCTAATCCCAAAGTACCTCGGGCCCCCCTAGTGATCATTGCAGACTTGCATATTAGCTCGCTTGTCTGTTTTTCATTTTACTTTCTTACACACTAGCTTTGCCTGACTTTCCGATGCATAATGCATTTCGCTGTGCCTTCAGTATCGCTATCTGTGGCATATGTGAGAACTTCACTCTTTTAACAGCACATGGAAGAGACTGTGGAGTGGAAACCGAGGATACAAGAGGGAGGGTGCATGAAAAGGAAGGGGGAAGAATGAAAGGGGGATGTCCTGTGACATTGAGAAAAAGACAGCTATAATAAAAAAGGACACAGATACAGAGAGGTCACGTGACATTCTACTGCTCAACGGCAGGATATTTACAGCCTAATCCCATTGTGTCCACTCAACCTTATCAGGCTTTGGGCACCTCTAGCTCTGCTAATGGCCAAGCTAGTTAAAGCTCCTTTGTGTATGTGTAGCTTTTATCCACAGCTTACCACCTTCCCCCTGCATTTTTGGGGGGATAATTATTAAAAAAAAAACCTCTTCTTTGTCAACAATAGAGTATAACTCACAGATGTACACATATTATCTGATCAAAGCTGTTCATATTTCAATACAATTCACTGTTTCCACACCTTCTATTTTGGCAAGGTGAGAAGTCATGTTACTGCATTGAATGCAAAGTTCTTCAGGTGACAGAACTGATGCCATTGTTGTGACCTGACGGTACACTTCTCAGGAAACGGGAACAGGATTTATATGCCTGAGAAGACAATAGAGATGATAATGAGTAACTTGTGAATGAGAGAATGTATAAATCAGTGCAGTGTGTCTTTCAATCAACAAAGCAAACTCATTTAAAAAATGGGATCAATCACTTATCAGTCACTGTTTCATGATAAGGAATTGGCTGGATATTCATATATTTCCTGTGGAGTTGAATGGTGTAAAAGAGCAGGTAATTTGAGGTAGCCTTCCTTGGGTGAATGCATTAATGATCAATAGATATTATCGCTTCTCCTGGGATTGATTTATCAGGTGATCAGTTTGCATGTCTATGATTGGCTGGTCTGAATCATGTGAACATTACTTCCTTTTGTTTCCTGTGTAAGCTAATCACCTGATAAATCAATCATGTATTTTTCTGTGAATTATCTATGTAAGAGACATTCTTGTAAGAGATGTGATCATCTCTAGTGATCAGCTTTACAAAATCTAACCTGGCCCACTGTATTCTGCCCTTCCAGGGAAGCTGTAGGAGTCAGGGGGAGTACAGGTAGGCCTACAGGTCATTGTTGCCTGATACTATAGCTGGACCACCTCTGGGAAGTACACCTACTTAATTCTCGCCCGAGACCAGTGGTGTATGGTGCTCATAGTCTGTCTATGGGGAAAAATGTGCCCCATATAGATACTTGCCTCTGTAGAGGGAAGCCTCTGGGTAGTCTTCCCCCCAATCCCATAAGCCTCCTCTGATGCAGTACTGCACTCCCCAACCTTGTTGACCAGGGCTTCTCGAATGGTGCATTCAGCCGTGCCTCCTGTCTGTGAACGAGCATGGCCACATTGCGCCCTGCCTCGAGTAGCATGGAGCCACTCAGGCTTGGCTTTTTCTGTTGAGCCAGAGTGGCTCCCTTCTACTGTGCAGGTGCAAGGTGTCCTGCACATGCGCAGTATGGCCACGCTCATTCACGGATGGGTGCAGGGCCGCAAACACCCAGAGAGTCCAAGCGTGGGATCGTGGGACCAGAGAAAAAATCCTGGCCATGCAGGATTTACAAAGCTATCTTTGTAGTACAGTATACAATAATAAAATTGTGTTACGTTAAAGAGAACCTGAGGCGTGTTTGACAAATCACATTAGGACACACAGGCCTGTTCCATGTACAATGACCTGCCTGTGTGTCCTTCTATTGTGCCTCCAGCCCCTCCCCCGGGCTCTGCCATCCCACCTTAAAAAAGCGCAAGGCTAGCGACGCATAGATTGTCGCTAGCCTGCTATTTACCTCAGCCATTCACTCATCGCCGCTCCCCCGCCTCCTTTATTACATAGCTCTCCCGCTTGTGTCCCTTCCCTCCTTGCCTCCGTAAGCTTCCTCCAATCGGCTTACAGAGGCAGAGAGGGAAGGGACACAGGTAGGCGAGCTCTGTAATACAGGAGACGGGGAGCGGCGGGTGAATGACAGGCAGAGGTAAATAGCAGGCTGGCGACAATCTGCGCATCATTGTTTTTTAAGGGGGACAGCAAAGCCCGGGGGGGGGGGGGGAGCAGGAGGGGCTGGAGGCATACTAGAAGGACACAGAGGCAGGTCATTGTACACAAAACATGCCTCTGTGTCCTAATATGATTTGACAAACACGCCTCAGGTTCTCATTAAGTTTGACTTTATTTGTTTTAATTTTTTTTTAATTATTGTATTTCAACAGTAAAGGACAACTGAGGTGGGAATAAAAAGCTGAGGTTTACATACCTGGGGCTTCTCTCACTCCGTGTCCCTTCAGGTTGCTTGGTGTACTTCCGGTCTCATCCTTTGTGCTGCTGTCCCTGCTCCCCAGCTAGACTTGGCCGCGCACCTCAGTCGCTCTTCCATGATTGGGAGTGTTCAGCATATAAGCAGTTGCAAGTCTTTACAAAATGCGTAGAACCCTTCTGGCTACAGGAGCACAATCAAGGAGGCTCAGAGCCACGCATGTACAGTAGCCTGTGGCTAGTGTAGTCAGTTAGCTTTCAGAGGGGGCAGCTGCACAACACAACAATGACTGGGACAGTAGGAAGCCAAGTGACCTGAAGAACTACATGGGGCTGGAAGAAGCCCCACGTAAGTAAAACTGAACCTTTTCCCCCAACCTCGGGCAAAAAAGTTTATGGTGGGAATTTAATAAGAGGTATTGTACAGTATGTTAGGCCTATTTTAAATAGAAACTCTCAAGCAAACAGAAACCACATCTTTTCGGCATTTACCAATCCCCGTAGGTGCCGGATAACTGAGATTCTGCTCTACACACGACACTGTGATTTTAATGAGATTACGCTAGATAGGGTACAAGTCCTGCTGGTGTTCATAGAGGACAGCATTATGTAGTGTGAGAGTTGTAATCAGACTTCAAGCTGCATAGTTGTGGATGAACTGAGCTACTCCAGCTGGTAATGAGGTGACAGGTGTATTGTATCCAAAACAGAATCTTGTTAATCCACATGTGTGTTACACCTGTTATAGCTGCCTGCAGCCTGCATTGTAATTGGTTATTAACTCCATGTGGTCCCTTGGGTAGACCCTGTACATTACAAGCTGATAAAATCACAGTCCAGCTGCTGTAAGACTGAAGGAAAACTGGGGGCAGCAGTGCCAGGGCACAGGTGACCTTTTCATTGCCAGAACAGGCAGGAGCTTGTCATCCAAACACACTTAAAAGCAGCAGCAATATGAAATATAGATGTGTTTATGCTGGTGTTTGTGGCTTTAGGGACTGCTATTTTAGATGGGTGTTTCCTGGCATAGCTGCAGTATTACTCAGGATGAGATCCTGTGCCTTTTGCAGCACAATTGGCATTGCTGCCAGGCACAGTTACTGAAAAAAGAACTGCCTTTTCCCTGCTTGTAAAGTAGAGGGAGTGATTTCAAAAGAACATATCCAGAGATGTGTATGTAGTAAAGTGCAGCTGTGTTCTCCACAGGCCTCCTGTCATGTGCAGGAGAATAAATATGCTATTTTCTCTACACATCATTGGATGTTAGAAATAAGCTCAGCTCCAATTCACCCTTCTTCACGACTGCTATCTATTAGGAAATAACTTGCCCCACTTGTTCAGTCATTAGAGAGACTTCCACTGGTAAACCACTTCTGGAATGCCCACCTACCTGGCTCTTTTGCTGATCCGGTTGGTTGAGTACTTTAAATCCGCTATCTAGGACTAGGTAAGCAGTATATGGCAGTTCCACAGTATTTCACTAGCGGCATGCTTGTTCCAGATCAGTGCCTTAGAAAGTAAAGAAAACAGAGAGACATCATAACAGCCTGGCAGCCAGCTTTGTTTCCATGTTCCAATACAAGTTGCCTTATTAACTGACCATCAGAAGGGAGTATTTGCCTAAGGTTTATGGGAATAGGAACTGAGGTGCCGAGATCTGTCCTTTGGAATCTCTGAAAGATATCATGGCTGAGGTGAATGAAAACGTGTGTGGCAGTTTGTAGGTGAATAAAAATCTTGGTGACTTAAAAGGAATAGTATTGACACTGCACTTGTTGATGTGGACAGTGGAAATGCCAGTCTGTTTAGAGATGAACTCCCCTTATTGTTCAGGCTTCCTCTTTCTGTAATGATATTTGCAGTTTATACATTATCAGTGAGATGCTGCTGTTGAAAGATTCTGGAAATTACCATTTGCTAACTTGTAGCTGCCAGCGTAGATTGCTAACTGGAAATTAGTCGGAGCTCCTGGCCAAGATTTTGCGTTGACAGTTGGTAAGGTTGCCTTAGGTCAACCTGTCATTTCGGTGGACAAGAAAGTCAGGCTACCTGAGTGTTATTAATTGCTTGAGAGAGAGATTTAACCCCTATTAACAACTTGAATAATTTAAGATCGGCCTATTGCTGGTATAGCAGATGTTTCTAGTGAGTTAAACATCTAGTTCTCAAGCAATTCATCTTGCTGTGTAGCCCAGGCCTCCCAGATAAGACTGCTGTTCACTACTGCAGGAGCGTTCTGAGAGTTTGTTGGGAAATGAGGTCTAATGAGCTTAGGTCTGGGCCACACTAGTAAGATTAATCACTCGACATCTTACACTTAACTCCTTGTAGGCAATTGCTTTGTCTGCAATATTCTGTTTTTAAATGATACAATATTAAATGGTAAGCAGTGGAATCCTTGATCTGGATTATTTGCTATGCACAAAGCTTTGTACATTGTAGAATAATTGTTTCATTAACCCTTAGGCTGCTGCCGAAGTCTATAGGTGTTATTGCAACCATACGCCACGGAGCTTTATAATGCAATACTACTTCTGCCTGCAGCGGATGTCTATAGGCCATTTTTGTGTCCCCATTATATCCCTGCTCCACAGGCATCTAAAAGGTGTTTAGTACAAAGTCAAGACAAAAGGCAGGACATTTAATAAACACAATACACACATACCTGCCACTGGCGTGTAGCTTTTGCAAAAAAAATATCTGGCAGTCTAAAGGTTAATGTTATATTATCTGTTGCTACCTGTGGGCTCTTTTGAATTTTGTATGCTTGTTCTTGCTCCTTTCCTAACAATGAAATCTCTGTGGCCAAGCCCCGTTGACCCCCTCAGTGATGCACCACCACAGCAATGGACAAGGCAGCACAACTGTGTATACGAGAACACACCATATTTGGATATGGCCTGTGGCGGTGTTGAAATCTATTGAAAATCTATGTGCAGCATGTGGAAGGATTCTTTCTCTCAGTGATCAGATTTAGGGCTGGTTCACACGGGCGCCTGCTGAGCTTTCGTGTTTAAAAGCTAGCTTTTGAAGGCTTTTGGGAAGCATTTAAGGCTAGCAGTTCTGGTCTCTGCTATTGTTTCCTGGCATTTACCGCCTCTGAAAGCAATATGTTGCTTTCGAGACTAGACGCAACGCCGGGATCTACCGCCAGGCTTTCATGAAAGCCTGCAAGAGCCAGCTCTAAATGCTCCCATTCACTTGAATGGGACGGTGGTAGATCCCAAAAAACGCCGCGTCTGAAACGCTGCGTTAAACGCCACAAAAACGCCCGTGTGAACCAGCCCTTATATCAGATCGATCTGTTTGCCACATTGTGTGACGTGTTTGTATGGCAATCTTAATACTAATAAGGTCAGCCTCGGTTTTAGTCACCACCTATCAGCTGCTCCCGTCCACCGGCTGGACACTCGGCACAGGCGGTGGACAGGCGGCACCCCCTTGGAGTTGTATCTGAGCATGACGGTTTCTGTGAGATGGGTTTTCTCCACTGGGTTGCCATGAGACGATTTTTTTCCCACCGGGCAATGCTGCCGCATGTCAGCGCTTTACACGGGTGGTGTTACAACCACTGCCATTCGGCTGCATTTTAATTGTCATGGGTTGCAGACAGGATGCTAAACTGCTCGACAAACAATCAGTTCAGATGTCCATGGAAAAGAGGCCTGCTAGTTAAAGGTTTGTCTTATAGGAAGGGACAACATCACTACAGTAAAGCCACCTGTCAGATAGCACCCCTTGAGGATTTAAGTGGCCCCCCCTTGGATTTTTTTGCTGCCGGGTATTGCGCCGTGTGTCAAATATGACATGTGTGGTGTTACAAATCACTACCATTCAGCTGCATGTTATTGTAGCTGAATAATACTTGTGATGGCAGCTGGGAAGCTGAACTGAATGACAAGCGAACAGCCACCTGTAGATGCAGGCAGCAAGTGCTTTTCAGTAGGAATGGAGGCAACAAGTGGCTAGCTGTACCTCTCACTGGTGCAGGATGAAGTAGAGAAGCTGTGATCAGTCACAAATAGGATGGCTTCCCACCCTGCTGAAGAGTTTTGGCTGATGACTGCATGTTTCCATGGAATGGACCGTTTCCTGGATTCAATGTTTCCAGGCTGTTCACCGAGGGAGCTGTGTGATCATCACTTATTACACTGGATTGCTACTCTATGGTGTACACAGCATACATAGGCAGTGCCAGACAAGTATGCAGCATATGCATGTCATAATATTTATTTTCCCACTTGTGAAAACTTTTTGCCTACCTTCCTGTAATCGTCACTCTTTTTATTCCTCTCCCTAACCTTGTGTATTGCTCCCTGAGATTTAATCTGTGTGAAACTATATCTGTTTCCTAACTCACCAATCCGACTGGAAAAACAGCTCCCTGGTTCCTATGTTGTGTGTGACTGAAGTAGAGAGCGAGACAGGGCAAAGCACAGCGAGAGGGAGAATGTAGAAAAACGGGTCGTAACACCAAATATACAGTATAAACACTATAGGGGCACATAGGAATGTGCAGGGACTGTTCTCCGGTTTCTCTGATAGCATTGGCTGCTCTTACTTCATGTTTAGCATCATCCTGCAGGACTGCGCTGTCTATGTTTATCACAGGGCTGACTGCCTATACATTGTAATTAATTATGTGGCATTGTTGTGTACATAAAAGCGGGAGGGCTATCGCCCTGGAAATTAATTGTGTCTAGGAAAGCAGTCATGTAGAATAATTACTGTGGTAAAACGTTCTATCACATACAAGTGGGCAGTATTAATTGGCAAATTACCATACGGTGTAATTACTGTGTTCCCTCAGACCCCTCTGCCACACACTGAATTGGGGGAATATGACTTTTATAACTCTGGTCTTGGAAATTCAGGGTGATCATGTCCACTGCACTCTGTATATGTTAACCTTTATTTGTTATGGAGAAACTACCATATATTGTCATTCAATGCGTATTTCCAGTTAAAGTGATTCGAAAGAAACTGACAGCATGCTGCCTTCCCCCCTCAGACACAATATTTATATTAGGCAGCCACAGACATACATGTGGTAATGCATAGCAATGTTTCACAAGAAAGTATTTAGGGGTGTGTAAAGGCTTGCTGCTAGCTCACGAAACTGCACCTTGGTATACAGTAATCTCAATGCAGGATATTGCAGCAACAAATCATCTCAATATCCCGCACACAGTCTCCCTGGACTCACTTCCTCATGTCCCCAGCTTCTCACAAACTTCCTTCCTTCTCCTCTGCCTATCACTGAGACATTAGCCCTTCAGTAACCTTACTGTTTAATTAAAGGGAACCTGTGGTGGAAGACATATGGAGGCTGCCATATTTATTTACTTTTAAACAAAGAAGGTTGTTTGGCTGTCCTGCTGATCCACTGCCTCCAAAGGTAGCATACACATTTTTAAAATTTCTTTTTAATTCAAAAATGACAATCATTGTTTTTCTGATTGATTTTAACATTTAAGAAATCTGACCAATGTAGCACACGTTTGCTCAGTTGTTGCAAATTGGTGCAAAGTTACCTCCATTTTGCCACAATTCTGTTTGCAATTCTCTTTCAGTGAGCGATTCTTGTTTCCTGTATGCAATCGCTAATACATTTTGCCACGCTTTTCAGTATGAAACAGACTAATGCTGGGAATACACGGTTAGATTTATGCGCCAGATCGAGCCGCTGGCTCGAACCCGGCGCATCCCCGCCGGCGCCTGGATCAATTCCCGCTCGTTACCGCGGGCGCTCCTTATCTTCCGCTTGTTTTCTTCCCATTGTCCGCCCGCGGGTATCGAGCGGGGAATCGAGCGCCTCGCTGATCGGACCTGTCGGAAAGTATCGAGCCACCAGCGGCTCGATTGATAAGAAACCATCTAACCATGTATTCCCAGCATAAGCCTCTGGGCTGCTGTGTCGGATTCTGTGCTGCTGCTACTGCTGCTGCTTTTACTCTGCTCTTTTCTAGGCTGCTGTGGCGATGCTGTGTCTGATCCTCCTGTCTACAGTATTATATTATGCTACTGATATTAAAGGCTATATATCTCTGCACTCATGGATCCCCCTAGCTACCTCTGTGCCAAATTGCAGCCTCTCAGCCCCACTGGTTCACAAGATACCTTCAATATTCTCTGTGGAGCTGTAATTTTGCACATATGTAGTTTGGGGGGCCCCCACCTACAAAATTTGGAGTGTGTATGAGAGCTGAGATATCGAGCCTTTAATATCAGGAATGATCTGTATGTGATGTAATTTCCAACAAGGCTGTGCATCAGTCGTCCAAATTTTAATTAGGGCTACAGAGTGGGAGGGGTTCCAATTTTAAGCTGGACTTTTTTCCCACCTCTGAGAACTGGGTTTTCCCTGACAAACCTCCCATCAGCTTTACAATGGTGGTGAGTTAATTTCCGTCTTACAGTTCCTCTTGAAGTTACCTGAACTTAACCTGATGTTGGATGGGCCTATACTCTATGTGATAACATACTGCACCCTCTCAAATCTACCACTTTCATATAGTATGGAGTAAATACAATGCAAACTTTTCTTATATTGTCCAAGGAACAGTATCAGAGATGTTAGTGAAAAATAGACTTTACCACAGTGAACGTGCTAAAGCTATTCTTACAAAATGGCAAGTGGCAGTTTACACCCTTATAAATAGGAATACCCTGTTAATTTCTATTTTTCCTTTAAATTCAGTGTAATGCTGTAGGCTGCGGCCAGTGAACTGGAGCGGTATCAATCAGACGGCGCAAGCCAGTTCACCACCTGAGGGGGGCCTTCCCCAACTGTGGCTGCGCCTCCTGCCCCCGCACATCGCTCCAGGCGACCGCCTGTGTGCCTAGTGGGTCAGGCGCCCCTGGTGTAGTCAATAAGCAAATACAGCAAGCCCCACATACATATTAAGTACAAGGATTCATAATATTAAATTTGCATTATTTGGCAATTAGCAAAATTTTGTGCATCACAATTTTGTACTTTTTGCAATAAACATAGTTTAAGTACTATTCATTTTTTTGGCAGGCAGCATTCAGTAGTTTCTTATTGACAGGAGAGTGGGAGTTTCTTCTACAGCACAAAGCAGATCACCTGATCTAATCCTTCCACTGATGAGAGAGATTGAGTCACTCATCACCCTGTCCTACTTTCAATAAGCAGCCATTTATCATGGATGGATATATATATATATATATATATATATATATATATATATATATATATATATATATATATATATATATATATATATATATATATATATATATTGGTGTAAAAAACTATTTGCTCCCTTCCTGATTTCTTATTCTTTTGCATGTTTGTCACACTTAAATGTTTCTGCTCATCAAAAACCGTTAACTATTAGTCAAAGATAACATAATTGAACACAAAATGCAGTTTTAAATGATGGTTTTTATTATTGAGTGAGAAAAAAAACTCCAAATCTACATGGCCCTGTGTGAAAAAGTGATTGCCCCCTTGTTAAAAAATAACTTAACTGTGGTTTATCACACCTGAGTTCAATTTCTGTAGTCACCCCCAGGCCTGATTACTGCCACACCTGTTTCAATCAAGAAATCACTTAAATAGGAGCTATCTGACACAGAGAAGTAGACCAAAAGCACCTCAAAAGCTAGACATCCAAAGAAATTCAGGAACAAATGAGAAAAAAAGTAGTGTAATTGAGATCTATCAGTCTGGTAAAGGTTATAAAGCCATTTCTAAAGCTTTGGGACTCCAGCGAACGACAGTGAAAGCCATTATCCACAAATGGCAAAAACATGAAACAGTGATGAACCTTCCCAGGAGTGGCCGGCCGACCCAAATTACCCCAAGAGCGCAGAGAAAACTCATCCGAGAGGCCACAAAAGACCCCAGGACAACATCTAAAGAACTGCAGGCCTCACTTGCCTCAATTAAGGTCAGTGTTCACGACTCCACCATAAGAAAGAGACTGGGCAAAAACGGCCTGCATGGCAGATATCCAAGGCGCAAACCACTTTTAAGCAAAAAGAACATTAAGGCTCGTCTCAATTTTGCTAAAAAAATCTCAAGGATTGCCAGGACTTTTTGGAAAATACCTTGTGGACCGACGAGACAAAACGTTTTTGGAAGGTGCGTGTCCCGTTACATCTGGCGTAGAAGTAACACAGCATTTCAGCAAAAGAACATCATATCAGCAGTAAAATATGGTGGTGGTAGTGTGATGGTCTGGGGTTGTTTTGCTGCTTCAAGACCTGGAAGGCTTGCTGTGATAGATGGAACCATGAATTCTACTGTCTACCAAAAAATCCTGAAGGAGAATGTCCGGCCATCTGTTTGTCAACTCAAGCTGAAGCGATCTTGGGTGCTGCAGCAGGACAATGACCCAAAACACACCAGCAAATCCACCTCTGAATGGCTGAAGAAAAACAAAATGAAGACTTTGGAGTGGCCTAGTCAAAGTCCTGACCTGAATCCTATTGAGATGTGGCATGACCTTAAAAAGGCGGTTCATGCTAGAAAACCCTCAAAGCTGAATTACAACAATTCTGCAAAGATGAGTGGGCCAAAATTCCTCCAGAGCGCTGTAAAAGACTCGTTGAAAGTTATCGCAAACACTTGATTGTTGCAGTTATTGCTGCTAAGGGTGGCCCAACCAGTTATTAGGTTCAGGGGGCAATTTCTTTTTCACACAGGGCCATGTAGGTTTTGAGGGTTTTTTTTCTCACTAAATAATAAAAACCATCATTTAAAACTGCATTTTGTGTTCAATTATGTTATCTTTGACTAATAGTTAACGGTTTTTGATGAGCAGAAACATTTAAGTGTGACAAACATGCAAAAGAATAAGGAATCAGGAAGGGGGCAAATAGTTTTTCACACCCACTGTATATACACACACACACACACACACACACACACCACACACCACACACACCACACACCACACACCACACACCACACACCACACCCACACACCACACACCACACACACACACCACACACACCACACACACCACACACACCACACACACACACACACACACACACACACACACACACACACACACACACACACACACACACACACACACACACACACTGAACTAGACAGGAATTCACAATGAGATCTGCAGTGCTGTAGTGCTGCCCATAGAAAGTTATTCTCTGTAGCAGCAGAGAGGAGTTGGGCAAGGTCAGTCCTGTGCATTTAGTGAAAGCTTAGTCGTTGTCTCATCCAAGCTCTTTCCTGACTACCTGATATTGGGACAAGAGCAAAAGAGTGGACAGTGTAAATAATGGTATTCAGTCTAAGCAAGCTGCAGCTGTCATTCACATAGGAGGGCAGTTTTGCAAACCCAGCAAGCCAGGTAATAAAAATAATAATGCAAGAAACGGTATAGTGCATTGCAATGCAAAAACAACTTTTTGGGGAAATCCAAATGATATAGAGAAAATCCTGCAATGAGAAAACATGAACCTGGACTAGTAGTTTACAACATTTAGGCCTTGTTCACATTACAAATGGCTAGCGCAATCACAAGCGCTGAGCGATTTGTTGAGCGATTTTGAAAGCACTTTTCCCTGTGCTTTGCGCTTAGAAAAGTGCTTTTGTAAGCGCTTTTGCTGAGCGATTTAATTTTTACACTACCTGATGTCAGTCAGGAAGTGAACTCTTGTACTCGGAAATTTATAAATACAATGTATTTATTCATTAAAGCACTCGGGAAATCGCAATTCAAATCGCTTTTTCAAGCGCTTTGCGATTTCCCTCTACTTTCTATTGAACACAAAAGTTCAAAAAATGGTACAGGAGCTGCGTTTGCGATTCAATAGAAAGCAGAGTGCTCATATATGAACATTCCTATAGGAAATCATTGCACAAGCGATTTTAGAGCGATTTAGAAAATAGACAGTGTTTACAAAAAAAAACCCCGCAAATGCTCATAGTGTGAACAAGCCCTCAGAAATAATCTTCATGTTGTATTGAGCTGGTCACTATCATATGTAGATTTACAAAATATATGTCTATCTGTTGTAAAAAACTAAAGCAAAACCAATAAAAAGTACACGGATTTCACTCTTATGAGCTGGATTGATTTTCAACCTTTCATCCATCCATAGCCATCTTCTTCCTAATGCCATAGTAACAGCTCTGAAAAGTAACCCTGCAGATAAGTGCTTCTTCAGCAGGCCACCAAATTGCTCTTCTTCCAGTCATACTGTCATGGGAAAGGTTAGTGATTTGTAAATATGTCAACCACAGACACTTCTCTTGCTATCCCATAATTTCTGTGACTGGAACAGAGGGATGGAGTGTCCACTTGCAAGAGGAGTTAGCAAAAATCTTTCAATTAGTCAATATGGAGGTGAGAAGGCGGCTTAGGATTCCTGAATGTGGAGACTTTCTCTACAGGTAATTTTTAATGTCACCACAGATCTGATTTAAACCCAAAACTCTGCGTTTTCAGGATCTGGGAAACAGATTGTATAAAGATTCTCCTTGTTTTGGAGCTGTCGTTGCCTGTCTTGCTAATGTTTTGGATGACATAATTTGTGTAGGGTTCTATTTTTGTATTATGCTTTGGATAAACTTTGTAATTATTTTAGAATGCTGAAGAAAAAGATGTGCAAAATGATAAAAATGCATTTTGTTTCATTATGACTAAGGATAGTCAATGAGATATAAATTATCCCTAGTTGATGCAGGAATGGATTATGCAAATGCATGCATCTTGAAAATTGATCAATCAGATCCTGCCATGATGGAATTCAATTTATTCATTTTCAGGCTGCATACATTTGCAAAACGAATTTGCATAACTTTGCATGAACTATTTACATCTGTTTGACCCAGTCCCACTGGTTCAACAGGGATCACATTAGATCAGAGCCTTACAAATCTATCAGACTGATCAAACGGGTCAACTATTTCTCAACAGTTCTTGGTATTCATGCGCAATACCACTTGCAGGTACTTTGTAGCACCTAAGCATTTCTGGTCTGTATCTTTCTAAAATGTGTTGTATTACAAATAATCTGTTCTGGCTTCTGTCATCTTCAGATGCACCAATTTGTAGGACACCCCCAGGCGGTACAGAAGAGCAAAGGACACAACATGACCTTATGCCATATATTGATGACTCCCCAAGCTCTTCCCCTCAGCTCAGTGCCAAGAGCCGCAGTAGCAGAGACACCCTTTCATCTGGATCTCTGGACTCAAGTAAATCAGTGAGTAGGCCACTGTATGCTGACAATGAGATGGATCACTAGAGGCATTGTTGTTTTTATAATATTTGTAGTTGGCTACTTACTTTGATTATGTTGTGCCTTGTAGCTCAGTGTTCTGATACACAAGATAAATGAGTTCATAGCTAACATGTTATCTGAATATTGTTTGTAGGGTTTAATAATACCCATAAACATTACATTAAAGCCTTGTACATACATTAGATAGAACACAGCTAAGGTGGCCAGTCTGCATTGTCTTAGCTGAGAATCCTGCATTTGTGCAGATGTATGGGTGACATTAACAGACTTCATTTTCTGAACATGCGCTGTGCATTATTGTATTTAATACAACTGGGATAGCTTGGCATAATTATGTATCTATGGGTTCCATAAGCAGTGGTATGTGGTGTCAATATTATTACTGAGCCAAATATCCCTTCTGGCACTGTGGAATCCTGAACTGGTTGTACATTAGCCTTCCTGTCCTGGGTGGAGTTGTCTGGTAGATACAGGCTAATTGTTATAAAATGTAAATTGTAATGAAACTTGGCTATGTTTAAGCTCTTATCTCTATCTGCCTTGTAATCATCTATATGGTTTCATCATTTAAGTGGAACTAACATTTGTTTTATGTAGCAATGTAAATAAACCCCCCATTAATTATGTAAATATCAATATCATTTTACTCACAGTATAATTTTGCGCAAGCAGATGTTATGCTCAGTATTCAAGAATGAATGTTAACATTTAAATATGAAATGATGGCAGGACAGTTGAGTAATTACGTAGCTTGTGCCCTCCATTGCTCCCTGTGCTGCCCCCCATAGCAAGTCCCTTGTAGTGCACCCCATAGCTCCCTTGCAGTAAAGTTCTCCCTCAGTGCTCACCATAGACCCCTATATTGGCCTCCATTGTAACTCCATCAGCCCCCTTATGCAGAGATGCGGCAGAGGAGTATGCTGCAATATTACATTTTTACCTGTTCTGTCACCATGTTTCCTGTCATCCAATCACTACTCCGGTCTCCTTATGGATCCCTGCCTTCCCCTGGCCCAGTATGGTCACATGATTATAGAGTGGGATCAGTAATGACATGACTGCATAGAACCACGAGGAGGCTTGGACAGAGATCTGAGCACAGGGAGCCTAAAGGCAGGACAGATAGTAAATACTAAAGCATGCTCCGCTGCCCTTACTCATTATTAGGATGGGGGCATTAGACAGTGGTCAGGAGGAGGGCCCGAAAGCACAATGCCCAGTCATGGCTGCGAGCCTTGCAACCCCTGATCAACTACTCCTGTGGGTGTCTGTAATCTTTGGTGGGATAAAATCTACATGTCGCATTTCACCATCCTCTAACTGAAATTTAGCACGCATAATTTAGATTTTACGTTTATTGCTGGGGATTGTTTTATTTAGTGTGTACAGAATTTGTACTGTCTGTGTATACAGTCATCTGTATTGGAAGGAATAGGGGGCCTTCCTTATTTCTGTGATTTCTGTGCAGTTTTTATCGTTGTTTCCATCTAGGAGTGCCTGCATTGTAATATAGTTTGTTGTTTTTTTGCCCCCTTATGCTTTGAGTTTCCCTTTAAGTCTCCAACATCTATTCATAGTTCTCCATCTTCATATTGCTGGGTCCTGACTTATTTGTCTCCCTGCCCCCACTCAGACAAATTACTCTCAGATGTGAAGATGGGATAGGCAGACTACTAAAAATAATTTCAGGGTTTTTAATTTAGCCCACATTAAACATAAAGGCCACAATCCTTTTCATTTTTAGAAAGACTATACAGTTTCTGTATTCTGGCCTCATCTCATTATAGGGGGAAGTAAGATTTGCATTAATTTACCAGACTTGTCTACAATTTGTTTCTTTGGTGAATAACTGGAATTAAAACTTAAGCAGGGGGGCATTTGTGCTTGGCCATGTATTTCTGGTTCCCAATAAAGAAGGGTCTTCTAGTGCCCCCATGTATCAGCCTGTACTGTGTGATCTGTGTGTGTAGACTGGGGCATATTACAGTTACTTACATGCAATGCAAATGATGTATTTCCCAAGTGACCACACTGCTTGGAATTTCCCATAAAAAGCAGAAGTTCATTACTAGACAGGGAAGCCCATAGTTACATTTCCTATATACTTGCCATGCAGCTCATGTAAAATGAGGCAGTGTGAAAATGACAGTGTAGGCATTACATGTAATGGCATTTTCATACCTTGTCAATAAAAAAAATACCCTTTAAACCATCAGCAAGCAAGAAACTATTCAAAATAATTATGACAGTAATTTTTCACCTTCTTTTGGTACTTTTTCAATTGCAAAGTACAGAAAAGTTATTTTAAAGAGAAGATGAAAAATGATATCCTAGGAGAAAAAGCTAATTGCATATCTCTAGAGATAAAGACCCTTATTATAAATATTGTTATTATCATTATTGATTTATATAGCGTCAGCATATTCCATGGTGCTGTACAACAGCAGACAGGGTATAACAATACAACAGTTAATATAAGACAATGGTGGAGTACAATTGATACAGTGAACAAATCAGCTACAGGTTTTTACACAGGGGTGGGAGATTTGCACACAAATTACACAGCATTGTGAGACAAAAGGGGAAAAGGCCTTACAGTCTAATGCTGGGCATTCACGTCTCGATGCCCCCTTATCAATCGAGCCGCTGATGGCTCGATTGATAATATCCGACGTGTCCGATCACCGCGGGGATCGATTCCGGGCTCGATCCCTGCAGGCGGACAATAACGGCGAATCGAGCGGGTGATAAGAAGCGCCGGCGGGGACGAGCGGAAATTGATCCACGCACGGGCGAGCGGGGACGCGGCGGGGGTCGATCCGGCGGCTAATCGGCTGCCGGATCGACCAGTGTATGCCCAGCATAAAGGTTTAAGTAGGTTAGTAGGGGAAGGGAAGCTGTGCGTGTGATGGTAAAACATTGTGGTCAGTGGCTGAAGTGTCCTAAGTTGGACAGTATGCTTGACTGAAGAGGTGTGTTTTCAGGTTGCACCTAAAAAGGGTAAGTGTGGGTGAGTGGCGGCTGTGTTGAGGGAGGATGTTCCAGAGGAGGGGAGAGAATTGAGAGAAGTCTTGTAAGCGGGAGTGAGAAAAGGTGACCAGAGAGGAAGACCGGTGAATATTGTTAGTAGAGTGGAGATTGCATGTAAGATGGTATCTGGAAATAAGTGTATTTAGAAAAGAAGGAGCTAGGTTGTAAAGAACTTTGTCAAGGAGAGTCATGATTTTAAATTGTATCCTTTGTGGGACTGGCAGCCAGTGAAGGGACTGACAGAGTGGCATTGGGCTGGAGAAGTGGGAGGAGAGGTGGATGAGTTGTGGAGCAGAGTTCATGATGCACTGTAGCAGGGCTAAACGGTTAGTGGGGAAGCCACAGAGCAGAGAATAGCAATAGTCTAGTCCTGAAATTATCAGGGCATGCACCAGAAGTATGGTAGTATCCTGTGTGAGAAAAGGGCAGATGTGGAAGAGGTTTTTTAGGTGGAGACGACAAATGGAGTAAAGTTTGTCTAAGTGTGACTTGAATGAGAGACGTGAGTCCAGTATCACACCTAGGCAGTGAGCCTGGGAGACAAGCATTATTGAATTGCCATCAACAGAAACAGTGATGTCAGGCAGGGGCGTTGAATTGTGAGGTGGGAAGATTACCATTTTGGCCTTGTCCATATTGAGTTTTGTAAAACAGGAGAATATGAAGGAGTAGATTGCATTGAGACAGTCAGGGACACAATCTGTTCTAGTATTCAAGTCAGGTGCTGAAAGGTATTTGATACATTTTTTCTCCTAAGCTTTCTCCTAGGAGATAATTTTTATTTTCTATCTAAAATATCTTTTCAGCAGGCTGCAATTGAAAAAGTACCCAAAAAGTAGGTGAAAATGTACTGTCCAAATTATTCTGAGTATTTTCTTGCTTGCTGGTGGCATTTTATTGATAAGGTGATAAAATATCAACCAAGTGAAAAAGTTACCATACTTTATTGGGGGCCAAAGACTATACAAAAACCCCAGAAAGAGCTGATGAGCAAATACTTAAAGGAGTCATCAAGCAAATTCGGCATCATTCAAACCACCTACCTCCAGCTGTTCTATAAGTAATGCCTTGCTGGATCACACTCTCTGTTGCTGCCCGAACTCATTCATTCCCCTGCAATTTGGTCCGGTAAAATCCCTGTGCCCCGGAAGTTATTGTCCCCATGCAGGCGCAGTATTCATTTCCTGTATGTGGAACGCTGGCGCAGTTGGATCCCATTGCGTGCTTATGTATGCCTGCGCACGCGTACTGTTGCAGCGGGAGGCGTGTTTGAGCTTGCTGTCCTCGCTCGCAAGCCAAACCCTCCCTTCAGCCTCTGCCCAACAAACCCTCCCTTCAGTCTCCGCCTACCTTCATGCGTGCTCACTGCACAGCTAATCCGTGCATGAGACTCGCTGAATTGCAGGACAGGCAAGCGGAGGCTGAGGCATTCAATTGTTTCAACATAATTAGGCACACAATTAAAATAAAAAAGTAAGTTATATTACTTGGTGGGCGGAGGATGAAGGGAAGGTTTGGCTTGCGAGCGAGGACGGCAAGCTCAAACACTCCCCCGGCGGCTACTGTATGTGTGCGCAGGCTTCGTAAGTACGCTATGCGATCCAACTGTGCCAGTGTTCCACATACAATAAATTTCTACTGCGCCTGTGTGGTGACAATTACTTCCGGGTTGCGGGGGAGCCCGACCCTGAGTTAGAATCTCCGACCGGACCAAATAACAGGGAAACGATCTGTTTTTTCATGCAACAGAGGAAGCGATCCAGCACAGGAAAAGGTCAGCAACACGCATACATGCGTGTTTCATCCAACATTGTTTGCCTGATGACTCTTTTAAAGAGAACCCGAGGTGGCTCATGAAATAAATTTTTTTTTTTAAAAAAATTACCTGATCCGGCTGAGCGGATCAGGTTTCCTCCAAAACTGCTGCTCCCCGCCGCTCCTGTGGGTTGCAATGGCCCACTTTCACTTTCGTGACCTCTGGGTCACGACGCTGGAATGAGAGATTCATTCTCTCATTCACAGTGTGCAGGGAGGCTGGGAAACGGCAGGGGGCGCAGCCAGGGAGAGAGAGATGCCCAATGGCCGGTTTGTTCAACAAGGAATCCCTCTCTCACATGTTTACCTCAGAGATAGCAACAGATATTGTCGCTAATCTAGGGGGGCTATACGCGGCGGTGGGGTGGCAGAGAGCAGCGGTGTGGGGACACAGAGGCATGTCATGGGGCAGAGAACATGCCTCTGTGTCCCATTTGCCCCCCAAAAAGCCAGTGAAGAATTTATTGAGTTTCTCACACAAAAAGATACCTGACTTCTCTCCATTTATTCACTGTTTTGTACAAAAATGATCCCTTGCATTACTGGCCTAAAATACATTTTAAGGGATCAAACATGCATCAAACAATAGAGCATTGTTTATTTTGACATTTAATACTTAAAATGATGAATAAGAAGGATACCTCTAGTAAAATATAGCCTTAAATGTCTTTCTTTCCTTACAGAATGAGTTGGACATGGAGAAGGGTCTTGAGATGAGGAAGTGGGTTTTGTCTGCAATCTTGGCCAGTGAGGAGACCTACCTTAGCCATCTTGAGGCTCTTCTTTTGGTACATCATTATAATTAACATTTTTGTGCAGTGTTTCCCTCCTGAAGTGCACAATAAAATGCAACCTTTTCCTTCCTTGCAGCCAATGAAACCCCTCAAAGCTGCAGCAACCACTTCCCAGCCAGTTCTGACCATTCAGCAGATTGAAACCATTTTCTTCAAAGTTCCTGAGTTGTATGAGATCCACAAGGAGTTTTATGATGCCTTATTTCCACGGGTGCAAAAATGGAGCCACCAGCAGAGAGTGGGGGACCTTTTCCAAAAACTGGTGAGTATTAGCTTCCAGGTCAAGAAGAGGATAACATATCTGTGTTAGACACATACTGTATATCCTACTGAAAAAATGGTTTATTATAGTGTGAAAAGCATGTTGATCTTTAAATGCCTCGGAATATCCATCTTAAACTCTTATGCTCAAGCAGAGCTCATCATTTAGTTATGGACGGACAGCTAGAAGCATCTAAAGTGACATGACATTGTGCCCATAGAGTGTTACTAAATTTTATTTTGCAGTCTCCATAATGTAGAATAAATAGATATCACAGAGAAGAAGTGTACAAAGCAAGACTCCACTGAAATTTTGCTAAGCAAAGGTACTAGCTTTTGGTTCATTAACCAGCAGTCAGGAAAGCCTTTTAGTGTTTTCTTTCCTAGATCAGTGGCAATTTAGATAGTAAAATATTTTTCTGGTCATTACTATCAATAAATAAGACTAAACTCGTGCAAAATGAATTTTATGTCCTTTTTAAGCTGGAGGTCATACAGCTGTTTTTTTAGTTAATGTGCATCACTCAGGGCGGGGAGGAGAAGCAGATAGGACTAATTCTAAAATTCTGCAAGGAAATCACCCTTGAAGCCCATCTGTATGTGTCTCCATCCTTAACTTCTAATCCTGATAGGAAGTGAGTAAATCTAGCTAGCAAGAACGTCTCTGTAGAATAGAGAAGCGCTAGAATTATCTACGCCCCTGGTGCTGAAGTAAAGTCCACAGGAGGCGTAAATACACTGTCCAGCAGTGCTGAACAGGTTACTGTCCATTGTTTTCAAAAGGTCCTAGTGCAGGATCAGACGGGCGTAAGAAGCCCAGGAAAGCCTCTGCACTATCTAGCAGCTTCTCTCTACTGAGGAAAGTATCTAACTTTTTTTTTAATCTTTTCTTCAGGTACGCTTTACATTTCCAAAGCCCTGTTACAGGTTTGCAGCACAACACTACTATTTTTATTGATGTGACTAAAGACCTTTTACCAGGTGGCTGTCAGGCTCGGAGCAGTCCTTTATCAGCGCAGGAAGATTTGGGCGTAGCTGGCGCCACCATAGACTAGAATAGGAATTACTTCTATAGCGGCTCTCAGTGAGTAACGTCGGCGCCGTCAGAAGACAGAGCTGGAGTTGCTTTTAAAACACAATAATTCGGCCTCCAGCAATAGCTGGAAGCCGAATTATATCATTCCCCACCATCCATGGCGGCCTGGAGGGGGAATAGTAATTACCACGGCCGGGACTTGTGCAGCAGCAGGATCAGCCATATAACGGCTGTATCCTGCGCCGATTTCAAATGTATGCGTCAGGCTTGGGACATTGATTGGTTACTAGATTTGTCTGTTTTTTTTCTCAACATTTTTTTTCCTGTGGTATGCATTCCACTCTTCTGCTATATGTCTTCATTTGTAATTCTAATGTCTCTGTTTTACCTCCTCACTGCATTTTTAATGTATCCTCTCCTCCTGAATTTCAGGCCAGTCAGCTGGGTGTGTATCGCGCCTTTGTTGACAACTATGAGGTCGCCATGGAAACAGCGGAAAAATGCTGTCAGGCCAACGCTCAATTTGCTGAAATTTCAGAGGTGCGAACATTTTAAATCTTATCACATGTAAATCCATGCTCGGAATAGAAGACAATAGGAAGGGAGAATATATTTTCAAAAAAACTATAAAATTTGTTTAATTCAAACCCCTTTCATTTAAATCCATATGCAGTGTGTGTTCTGATTTTTGTGTTGAATCTATGTGGTGCATTTAGTAAACATTATTTTAATAATTTTTTTTATTCAATTTTAACAACCTTGAATAACTATAATATTACATACATTATTATTTACAGATATGTTTACATTTTGACTTTTATTGTGCTAACTGCTATACATTAGTAAAAAAAAAAAAATCTAAAAAATGAAAATACACTTCAATTGTCTTTCTTGTAGACTCTGTTGAGCAAATGTAATTACCCAGTGTACAGTATGCTGAAGCATTGACTTTATAGAGGACAGTCCTTTAGCTAAGAATAGGAAAAAAATGGGACAGCTTCTTGGAGAAATGTTATGTGTATGTTTAGTGCCATATAGATCCAATTAGCAGTATTTTAGTACACAGATACAGCACATTTGCTGTGCTTTATAACCAGGAGTACATTATTTGGCCATGCTACATTGGAACTAATTACAATGTTGGATTTTTACATTTGTTAAATCATCAAAGTTATTTTTTTTTCTTCTGAGACATATATTTGGCCAAGGAAGCCAAAGCTGGGTATGTTGGCAAGATACCACTGACTTTACATTCTAATAATAGTTGACCTGAATAAAATGATAGGTTTGAACATTCAGCTCTTTAATGGTAAGTTTGTCATATATTTTTTTTAGAACCTGAGGGCCAGAAACACACGAGAGTCAAAGGACCAACCAGCCAAAACCTCCCTGGAGGGTGAGTACGTGCACCATGAAAGAAGAGGGCAGGGCTGGCATTGGCAGGGCATTCTGGTAGCTTATTTTAGGCTGAATGGGGTTTAAACTGGCAACTACAGGAATTGAATATGTTGGGTGTGTCATTCTGTCTATGCTGTAATGGTAAATGCGTCAGCCTGTCTGTGGTTTGTCTACAGCACTTCTCTACAAGCCAGTGGACCGCGTCACACGGAGTACACTTGTTCTACATGTGAGTGTTATATTTATAATTATTTACACTAATATAATAGCTTTTTCCCTATGTTTGCATTTTACTGAGTGTTACATGATCACCCTACCCATATCTGATATTACAGTTCGTGGCTGGTGCTGATTTATTGACTCTTGGATTTCAGTAATTTGACCTTTCCAGGTGGGCTCCAGACAGGCTAAGTGGGCTTGCTCCCCCTGGTGCATTCTGTATTTGTTTTTCATTGTGGGCATTGCATTCTGTACAGTACTGGGAAGCCTGACAAGAGATACAAGAAACCAGCGCATACTGCAGGCCTAAAATGAAATATTAGTTTTAGGTGATCTTAAAGTCCACATCCACAGCAAGATTTCATCTGTCATTTTGACAGACGATTGTTCGTTCCGCACGACTTTGCGTAACCATTGTTTAATGAATCAGGTACAGACGGCTAATGAATCCAGACGCTTGTTCATTTTGAAAGACTGCTATGACAGATCACATTGGAAATGATCGTTCACTGTAATGCTGGGGGGGCATACTGTCTGACCACCCAGCACAATAAAGCTAAGAGCTGGATAATGGAAAAGGCTACACAGGCTGCCCAGAGCGACTGCAGCTCTGGGCTTCCGATAATACGCAATGGCAGCGCAGTGCGATGTTGCGCTGCTCCTGCAATAACACACATAAAGACAGATACAGGACAGACTGGCGTGAGGTAGCCAATAGCAACCGCAGCAATGGTTACCTCACAAGGACAGGACTAGGCTAGCTAAGCACGGGTGATCACGCTAAGCGCAACCTACCGAAACTGCTAAAAACTGACTAGCTAGACACAGAATATCAACAGTTCGAGTACTGATATATCACCGCAGCACGAATACAAGGAAAATAACAAACGCTGACTAGAATATCTATATATTGGCGATGAACCAATATATAACATAAGCAAGGAACACTGGCTAGAATCAGGAACAATACAGGGAACAAGGCTAGGTAATACAAAATCTCTATACTAGAGGGAGTATGTATATATGTCCCTGTGGGAAATATATAACATAGCTACACAGGATAACTGAACTAGAACGTAACAAGACAAGGAATATGTTTTACAGTATCAAAGGACCTAGTAACAGCTAGACCGAGCTGAAGCTGAAACTATGATCGGCGGAGCACGCTTGCAGGAAGCAAACCTTTATACTGAAGTCATCCAATGAGAGCAGAGATGCAAATCTCCACACAGGTGAATGGTAATCAGTCGCAAGCAGGCTGGCTTGATTACCATTCCCTAGCTGACAGACTATCACAAACAATGCATGCAGAACTATGCTAGCAACTGCATGTAAAGGAATCAGAACTGCTTGGCTGCAATACCTCTGCAGCCAGCAGTACATGCTGCAGAAGCGATCATGACATTCACGTCACATTGCTGGGCTTGCGCTCATGTTGAAAGATAAATAATGGAAGAACGTTTGTCGGCAGAGTTCCACGATCTAATCTTTCCCTGGGTGCTCAGCTCAATACAAACAGTCATTCATATTTCTTTTGAACACTTGCAAGTCCATTGAGCATTTTGTACATAACTTATGGATTGACATCAGTATCTGCAGTGCACAATTACTTCCTTACTTCCCTCCCCCAACCAACACAATTTTTTCAATATTTTGGCTTCATCACATCTCGCTGGTAACAACCACTCACCAGAGGATCTGGCTTGATCTTTCAATGTCTCGTACACCTCTGTCAGTAACAGCTTGTCTGGTCACAACCAGAACAGCATGGCCCTGACATGTCATAGGTAAAAAAACATAACATGCACACTGACATTCATTTTAGTAATAAATTGAAATAAAATTGAAATAAAACAAAAATGTCACTTACAAAATAGGGTGGTATGCAGTGTTAAAAAGCATTCATCAGAGTTCCATGCACCAAAATATAGTGCCTGATCCAGGTGAGAGACTAACCTGCAACATAACACAGCAAAGGTTCTGCAACATCACACACTTCGTCTGTACATGATTGTCCTGACATGGCTAATGTCACCCCACTATCCCTATGGGATTCTCCAGCAAATTTATTGCCAGCAGCGGGCAGATTATCATGGTGCAACTTAGGCACAGCATAACTTTTGTTGGAGCAATATTTGTTGCCAATGAGGACCAGACACAGAGTACCGTATATACTCGCATATAAGCCGACCCGCATATAAGCCGACCCCCAACTTTTACCTAAAAAAACAGGGAAAAATGATGGACCCCCATATAAGCCGGGGGTAGGAAATGCTGGATTGGTGCAGGCCGCGTGATCCCCCCAGTGTGTCCCAGTATAGCTAGTATAGTGCCCAGTATGGGTAGGTAGTGCCTCAGTATAGCTAGTAAAGTGCCAAGTATAGCTAGTATAGTGCCCAGTATGGGCAGGTAGTGCCCCAGTATAGCTAGTATAGTGCCCAGTATAGCTAGTATAGTGCCCCAGTAGAGCTAGTAAAGTGCACAGTATAGCTAGTATAGTGCCCAGTATAGCTAGTAAAGTGCCCAGTATAGCCAGTAAAGTGCCCAGTATAGCCAGTATAGTGCCCAGTATAGTGCCCAGTATAGCTAGTATAGTGCCCAGTATAGCAAGTATAGTGCCCAGTATAGCTAGTAAAGTGCCCAGTTTAGCCAGTAAAGTGCCCAGTATAGTGCCCAGTATAGCTAGTATAGTGCCCAGTATAGCTAGTAAAGTGCCCAGTATAGCCATTAAAGCGCCCAGTATAGGCAGTATAGTGCCCAGTATAGCCAGTAAAGTGCCCAGTATAGCCAGTATAGTGCCCAGTATAGCCAGTATAGTGATCCCCCCCCTCTCCCCTGGCGGCCGCCGCTTCTATTACCTGTTCAGCCGGCGGCCGCTTCCTCTAATCCGGGTGCCGCTCGCGCTCTGCTCTCCATCATGCGTATCACAGCAGCGCGCCCGGAGCTGCTGCTGTGACGAGGCAGGAGAGAGCGGTTCCCCTAGTAACGGCGATACACATCGCTGTTACCACTGATACACTTATACGCATGATGGAGAGCGAGAGGGGCACCCGGTTAGAGGAAGCGGCTGCCGGCTGAACAGGTAATAGCAGCGGCGGCCGCGGAGGGAGTGGGGCCGCGCACCACCACCCACCACCCAAGACTCGCATACAAGCTGATCCCCCCCCCAACTTTTGGCCCCCTTTTTGGGGGTCAAAAATTCGGATTGTATGTGAGTATATACGGTATATGACCTTGAAATATAAGATCACATATTGCAGTGAATAGCATTTCAGCAGTGAGCTGTGGTTAAAATTATTTGTTTTGAGAAAACAGTTTTTGTTGGGAAGTCTACTCACTTTTGTTTTTTTCTACTTATTTGTTTTGCTATAACTGCATCTGCAGTTTGCACATATAAAACATAACAGGAGAGTCTTACATTTTTGGCTTATTTGAATATTCCCAGGATCTTCTGAAGCACACACCCACCAGCCATCCAGACTACCCACTGCTCCAAGATGCACTCCGCATCTCCCAGAACTTCCTGTCCAGCATCAATGAGGAGATCACTCCCAGGCGCCAGTCAATGACAGTACGGAAAGGAGAAGTAAGTGACTGAATCACTGCTAGGCACACAGCTTCTTGCAGATTGTAGTAATTCTGTTTCTGCTTGAAGAACCTATTATAAAGATGTAAGATATGTCACTATTTTCTTCTCTGACTCTGTGTTGAAAAGCAAATTGCACAAAGTTGTTTTTTGTTGATTTTTAAAAGCTATGACAGTAATTCCTACCTCACAGCTTTATAAAATCTGAAGAGGAACACTTTTTTTAACAACACATTTGGGCAAAGAATAATCTTTTCTCACGTCTGTAGTTGTTTTGCAAACGAAAACAGACAATACTGTAAGTGCAAAAGATTTGTTCCCAACTGTTAGAGCCACCCACACCTGTTCCCATCATTATTAAAGGGTGATAAAATCACTTAAATGAAATTTGTCGTAGTTCACAAAGGTGTTTTATACTAACATTGCTTTTTAAGCCACAAATGAAGTAAGAAGGATATGGAGGCTGACGTATTTATTTCCCTTTGTACAATGCAAAATGCCTGGCTGTTCTGCTGATTCTCTACCTCTAGTACCTTTAACCAATAGACCCTAGACAAGCATGCAAATCAGATGTTTATGACTGAAGTCTGACTGGATAGGCTGAATGCTTGTTTCACGTGTGTGATTGAGACACTACTGAAGAAAGAAAGACCAACAGGATGCTAGGCAACTGGTATTGTATACAAGGAAATAAATATGGCAGCCTCCATATCCCACTCACTTTAGATGTCCTTTAAAGTAGTATTCTGCTGAGAAGGTAAGTATTGATGTGCATACTTCACTTGTCTTATTTATGGCTGTGGAGAAAATGAAAAAGTTGACGTTGTGGTGTCCATAGAGCACTTTAGGGTAAAGGCACCCTGCGGATAGCTTTGAAATCTCCTTGGGGATAATGATTCTGGCTATTGCTACGTGCCACATAAGCAATAGTTCTATGGACACAGTGAAGCCACTAGGATTACAATGTGGTCTCTGAGGAACAGCCACAGTGGATACAATTTAAACTTGCACATACATAATTGCTGGAGATCTTCAGCAAGTGCAGTGTTGCCATACAGGGTGAATATATTGGCTGCTTGTGTAAGGTAGCATTAGTTCACTAACTTGACTTTGTTGTCTAGCTGCACCATGTAAACGCAGAACTGGCTGGATAGGATTCCATTATTTCAATGCAGGAAGCACAATTCTTGCTCATGCATTTCTGTTGTGTTTTTAGCTGTCAATCTGACATTCACCATTAGTACCTTTTCAAGTACAGTCATAAGCTAAGTAATAGTTCATTGATGCAAGCGAATGGATCGCTAACTTGGAAAACAAAATATCTTTTTTTTCTTGGACAATAAAATACTGTAATTACCATCACTACCATATTTACCCTGAAAATAGGGTCTAGTATGATTTTCAGGATTTTGAGTATGCTCGAAACATAAGCCTTACTCCAAAAATAAGCCCTAGTTACAGAACGTTAAAAGAGTATTTAAAGGACCACTAGCGTGAAAAATTGCACATTTTTTTTAAATATTTATAAGAAAAACATTTCCTCCAGAGTAAAATGCACCACAAATGACTTTTCTCCTAGGTTCCTGTCACTTACAGAAGGCAGTAAAACTGACAGATCTGACAGGTTTTTGACCAGTTTATATCTTCTCATGGGGGATTCTCAGTATTTCCTTAATTCTTTACAAAAGCACTACCTTGCCGATCTCCCTACTCTCTAATGAGGCAGTTGGACTGAGCAAATTCCATTCAGTAAGACCTGAGACGCCCCTGTGAGAAGATGGTCTAGTCCAAAACCTGTCGGATCTGTCAGATTGTTGTTCATGGAAAAATAAGACATTTACTGAAAATAAGCTCTAACGCATCTTTTAGAGCAAGAATTTATATAAGACCCCTGTCTTATTTCTGAAGAACTGAACAGTCAAGAAACCATAAAGTGGTGGCTGTTACTGATAACAATGGAATAGATACAGTGCAAGTCTGTATCTACAGTGCAAGAGATGTTCAATTGGATTCAAGTCTGAGCCAGAGCTCAGACTTGAATCCAATTGAACATCTCTGGAGAGATCTTACAATGGCTGTGCACCGATGCTTCCCATCCAACCTGATGGAGCTTGAGAGTTACTGCAAAGAGGAATGGGCGAAACTGGCCAAGCATAGGTGTGCCAAGCTTAACCCTTTTGGGACTGGCAGCCTTAACCCCCCTTAAGGACCAGGCGATTTTGCATGGGGGGGGGCGCATTTGGGGTGATCAGGCAGCCGGGTCCCTGCTAGGGCTTAGGTGGGCATGGTCTCCCTAGTGTGGCCAGGTGTCCCCCATATTGCAGGCAGCCTTTACTCACCTCCCAGGCTCCAGCGATGAGCCAATGTGGGCCCCTCTACTCTCGCCGGCATGCCCTCTCGTACTGCCGCTAAGTCCCAGGTCGCGGCTTGATGACGTCATCAAGCCGCGACTCAGGACTTCCGTCACAGCGAGCGGGGATGCCGGCCAGAGTGGAGGGGAGTGCTGATGGCCGGGGGAACGTCAGGTAGGTAAGTGGCTCCTCTTCTTTACCCTCTACTGCCACAGATCATAGTAATCACATGATCAGGAGCCAAGCGCTATAGTTCCTGATCACTGAGGGGAGATGTCAGCTGTCATGTGACAGCTTAATATCCCCTCTCGGGTGCGGACGATCGCGTCGTGAGCAGAGACAGCGGGCGGCGTAAGTCATACGCCGCATTAGGCTTAACAGTCACAAGTGCGGTGTAGGATTTCATATCGGCGGTCGCCAAAAAGTTAAGGCATCATATTCAAAAAGACGAGGCTGTAATTGCTGCCAAAGGTTTGTCTACAAAGTATTGAGTAAAGGCTGTGAATACTTATGTACAGTGGCTTGCAAAAGTATTCGGCCCCCCTGAAGTTTTCCACATTTTGTCACATTGCTGCCACAAACATAAATCAATTTGATTGGAATTCCACATGAAAGACCAATACAAAGTGGTGTACACGTGAGAAGTGGAATGAAAATCATACATGATTCCAAACATTTTTTACGAATCAATAACTGCAAAGTGGAGTGTGCGTAATTATTCAGCCCCCTTTGGTCTGAGTGCAGTCAGTTGCCGATAGACATTGCCTAATGAGTGCTAATGACTAAATAGAGTGCACCTGTGTGTAATCTAATGTCAGTACAAATACAGCTGCTCTGTGACGGCCTCAGAGGTTGCCTAAGAGAATATTGGGAGCAACAACACCGTGAAGTCCAAAGAACACACCAGACAGGTTAGGGATAAAGTTATTGAGAAATTTAAAGCAGGCTTAGGGTACAAAAAGATTTCCAAAGCGTTGAACATCCCACGGAGCACTATTCAAGCGATCATTCAGAAATGGAAGGAGTATGGCACAGCTGTAAACCTACCAAGACAAGGCCGTCCACCTAAACTCACAGGCTGAACAAGGAGAGTGCTGATCAGAAATGCAGTCAAGAGGCCCTTGGTGACTCTGGACGAACTGCAGAGATCTACAGCTCAGGTGGGGGAATCTGTCCATAGGACAACTATTAGCCGTGCACTGCACAAAATTGGCCTTTATGGAAGAGTGGCAAGAAGAAAGCCATTGTTAACAGAAAAGCATAAGAAGTCCCGTTTGCAATTTGCCACAAGCCATGTGGGGACACAGCAAACATGTGAAAGAAGGTGCTCTGGTCAGATGAGACCAAAACTGAACTTTTTGGACAACATGCAAAACGCTATGTGTGGCGGAAAACTAACACTGCACATCACTCTGAACACAACATCCCCACTGGCAAATATGGTGGTGGCAGTATCATGCTCTGGGGGTGCTTCTCTTCAACAGGGACAGGGAAGCTGGTCAGAGTTGATGGGAAGATGGATGGAGCCAAATACAGGGCAATCTTGGAAGAAAACCTCATGGAGACTGCAAAAGAGGTTCCAGCAGGACAACGACCCTAAACATAAAGCCAGGGCAACAATGGAATGGTTTAAAACAAAACATATCCATGTGTTAGAATGGCCCAGTCAAAGTCCAGATCTAAATCCAATCGAAAATCTCTGGCAAGATCTGAAAACTGCTGTTCACAAACGCTGCCCATCTATCTGACTGAGCTGGAGCTGTTTTGCAAAGAAGAATGGGCAAGGATTTCAGTCTCTAGATGTGCAAAGCTGGTAGAGACATACCCTAAAAGACTGGCAGCTGTAATTGCAGCAAAAGGTGGTTCTACAAAGTATTGACTCAGGGAGGGCTGAATAATTACGCACACCCCACTTTGCAGTTATTTATTTGTAAAAAAAATTTGGAATCATGTATCATTTTCATTCCACTTCTCACATGTACACCACTTTGTATTGGTCTTTCACGTGGAATTCCAATAAAATTGATTCATGTTTGTGGCAGTAATGTGACAAAATGTGGAAAACTTCAAGGGGGCCGAATACTTTTGCAAGCCACTGTACATGTGATTTTTTTATTTTTAATATATTTGCCCAAACCTCAAGTAAACTTTTTCATGTTGGCATTAAAATGAATTTAATCCATTTAGGAATAAGGCTGTCACATATCAAAATGTGGATAAGTGATGCGCTGTGAATACTTTCCGGATGCACTGTAGATGGTCACCAGACATGTGGATGACCATGATAGGCGCATGCAAACACAGACAAACAAACACAGAACATTTATATTGCGCTTTTCTCCTGGCAGACTCAAAGCACCAGAGCTGCAGCCACTAGGACGCGCTCTATAGGCAGTAGCAGTGTTAGGGAGACTTGCCCAAGGTCTCCTACTGAATTGGTGCTGGCTTACTGAACAGGCAGAGCCGAGATTCGAACCCTGGTCTCCTGTGTCTGAGGCAAAACCCTTAACCATTACACTACCCTGCAGTCATCATCTGTAACATGTTTTGGGCTTGACTACACCACAGATGTAATCCTGTGTAATTGTTTTTATGTACATTTTATGTTTGTTCAAATAACAGATTATGACAAGTAATGATCACAAGCTTCTCCCAAGCTTCTCCCTGACATTAGCAACATTAGACCATCAGCAATCTTGGGAAAATAGCAATTCATTCCTTTTGCTATCATTGGTCTGTAGTCACATACACAAAACATCTCAATTACTCAGGGGCGTAGCAATAGGGGGTGCAGAGGTTGCGACTGCATCGGGGCCCTTGGACCAGAGGGGCCCTCCCTCAACTGCAGAATTAGCTCTCTTTTGGTCCTGTGCTCATAATAATCACTTCTATAGATACTTTGAATAGTAGAAATCATTAAAGCTAATGGGAACCCATATTTAAATAAAAAAAGTCAGATACTCACCTAAGGAGAGGGACGGCTCGGCCCTAATGAGCCTTCCCTCTCCTCTCCTGGTGCCCTCGGTGCTGCGCTGGCTCCCCCGTTCACATCCCCCGTCGAGAGGAATTCGGAAGTCTTCAAGAGCCAAATCCTCCCGAAGACAGGCGGCTCCATATTGCGCATGCGTGAGTGCATCATAGTGGGCGCAGTGTAGCGTGGCCCGTCTTCGGGAGCGCTCAGGCTCCCGAAGCATTTCCGAAGCCTCCCTTCGGCCGGGAAACAGCGGTAATTGACCAAAACTGTTGAATACCGCTACGGGGGAGCCAGTGCAACAGCGGGGACCGGGAGAGGAGAGGGGATGCTTTATGGGACCCAGAGCCTCCCTCTCCTTAGGTGAGTACCTGACTTTTTTATTTAAATATGGGTTCCCATTCACTTTAACAAACTGTTCTCCATTCCCTTCTAGCACCTCTGACACTGTAGTTGCCATTGGCAGGCTTTGGTGCGCCGTATCAATTATTATGTATAGAGTGCTAGGAGGGCCCAATGTAAAACTTGCATTGGGGCCCATAGCTCCTTAGCTACGCCACTGCCGTCACTCTCCAACCTTTTGAAATCTTTAACCTCCCTAGAGGTATTGGCGGTTATACACGTCAATACAAAACATGCTGTGAACAGTATTGATGTGCATACACGTCCATACTCTCCTGCACTGTATACTAGACCCTTGCCTGACACATTTTGGCAAGTTACAGGAAAAAAAAAGTTATGAAAATTAATTGGATCACTTTTTGCACAGAAATTCCAGGGGAATTGAACACCAGTGAAGTTAAAGAGAAACTGCGACGAAGAATTGAACTTCATCCCAATCAGTAGCTAATACCCATTTTATATGAGAAATCTATTCCTTTTCACAAACGGATCATCAGGGGGCGCTCTATGGCTGATATTGTGGTGAAACCCCTCCCACAGGAAACTGTGAGGACAATGTTCCTGGCAGTTTTCTGTCTGTGAACCTTGTTGCATTGTGGGAAATAGCTGTTTACAGCTGTTTCCAAATGCCAAAACAGCAAGCAGCAGCTACATCTCCTGCCAGCAGTAAAAATGTCACCATGTGATAAATGTCAGAATGTAAATCAGGGATTTAAAAGATTTTACAATGGGCAAACACTGACTAAATAATTTATACATAATTATTGTAAAAATGAAGCACTTTTTTATTACATTATTTTCACTGGAGTTCTTCTTTAAGGCAGGGGACACACTTACCTGTTTTCATACACATTTTCTGCACATAAAAACATTTAAACTGACAACTCATGTTAATCAATGGGCTAGTTCGCTCTTAATGCGTGTTTTGAGCGCAGAAAAAAACTGACATCCTGCAGGATATTATTCTGCAGTTTGCCAGTTTTCTGTATCAATTACATTAGCTACTGTGAAAAGTGCACATTTTTCTACATACAAACACACATGGTATGCAGAAAATACATGCAGAAAAAAATACACACAGAAAACAAGCTGAAAGACAAGTGTGTCCCTTGTCTTAGTGTTTCCTCAAAACTCTCTTTTTCAGACAAGTCCGAAGTTTAACTTAGAGGATGCCCCTTCATCCTCTGGCCAAGTTGTGCTCCTTACTAAATATAACCTAAAAACACACTGCCTCTATACACAGTGACATTACTCGACCTTGTTTCCTCCGTTTTCCTTTAGATTGTAAACTTTGCAAAGGCAGGGCTTTCTCGTTTTTTTGAGTCTTGGAAATCGATATACATTTTGTATCTTATGTGACATGGGTCACTGTAATTACTTTGATGTCTTCCAGTTTTGTACTATACCATTGTCTGTATATTGGTGTATACCATTGTCTGAATCATTATGCACCCCATGTTTGTTTCTTACTTTGTAAAGAACCACAGAATATGTTGGTGTTTTATAAATCTGTAGTAATTCTTTTGAAATGAACAATGTGGAAAGTTTGGTTAATTAACATCTGTCAGTATCTGCTTAGTATTTTTCTTGAACTATACATAACTACTGTATATACATTAGTAAATTAGGCGTATAACTCTTTGCATTTGCATTTTTTAAATTTAACAGCACCGACAACTCTTGAAAGACAGTTTCATGGTTGAACTGGTTGAAGGTTCACGAAAGCTTCGCCATGTCTTCCTTTTTACTGACCTTCTTCTATGCGCCAAACTTAAGAAGCAAATAGGAGGGTAAGAGTGCACCCTTTCACTTCCTCCGCTGTGTCCTTCTAGCTGGTGGTGGACCATTGCCTTAGTGTATGATTTCTTTGTTTCAGGAAAAGTCAGCAGTATGACTGTAAGTGGTATATCCCATTAGCAGACCTGAACTTCCAGCCTGTTGATGAGTCAGAAGCTGCCGCCAACATACCTCTGATACAGGATGATGACCTGGAAGCCATCAAAGTAAAGATCTCCCATCTGAAGAGCGATATTCAGAGGGAAAGGGTAAGCTGTGTGTAACCTGCCTTACATTGTTTGCTAAACTTTGAGCCTGAAAATATATACGAGTCTTCAGATTACTGTGAATTCATATATGCAAACAAAGATGCAGGAAGACAATGCAAAGGTAAAAGTGATCTATAAGCAAGTTACCATTCAGAAAATATCCCCCTAATCCCTGGATTACATATGAGTCATGACTGTAGGTTTACGAATACAGAAAAAATGTTGTTTATGTCCTAACCCTATATAGAGTCTGCCCAGCTTGGGCATGCTGTGGTTTTTACTGAAAGTTTCTGTTGTTATAAAAGAAACTTGGTGGGACATAGCAGTGATAATAGTTATGGTGCCTGTTAACGGTACAATTTTGTGCGAACGATTGCTGGATCCAATTGTAATTTGATTGAATTGGAGAACATAATTTGATCATCTGGTGGTCATGATCGATTACTTACAATTACTTGCAATTCTGATCATTCCTACCGAAATTAATTGATCAGAATTTATGTGCCTGGTCGATGCATTCGAGTTTTTTTTTTTCATTTGATTGTATTGATTAATCAAATCTGTAGATCATTCGCACAAAATTGTACCGTTAATGTTCACCTGCGCACCGGCTGGGTGTTTGCTATGGAGTCACATCTTAGTGTGGCCATGGCTGAGCTCAGACGCCACATGTTGCATTTCTTTGTCGCCAGGTAACTCCACCATGTGTAAAAAGATGGCACACATGGGGTTACAAATGCATTTTAAGTACACCTGAATGGCACCTATGGCTAGCAGCTGGGAGTCTGAGCTTCCCATAAAGCTCACAGTTCAGCCTCCTGTGTGAAAGAGGACTTGCATAGGTGACATTAAACCACATTTAATTCATTCACATTTTATAAATTGCCACCAAATCATGTCAAATGCTTTGGACATCTACTCTCAAGGCCAACACTTGTGATTTACCGGTACTTTGTGGAATATGCAAAATAATACAGTATTCACAATGCATCCACATTGGTTTAAAGGATGCATCTGAGGATTATTAAAAAAAAATAGATCTACTTACCTGAAGCTTCCTCCAGCCCCTGGCAACCAACCTGTGCTCTTGCTGCAGCTCCAGGTGAGGTCGGCATCTGCAGCGGAGAGGCCCCCGGGCCACTGGCTGAAAGCAGAGCTGCGGTGAGGGCACAGGAGCTCTGCCAGGGGCTGGAGGAAGCCCTGGGTAAGTAGATCTTTTCTTTAAGTTGCTGGGACCTTCCCTTTTAAAGCAAGTCATTTTAACAAAACTGTCCATTTTGCATACCAGCACTTTCCCTTTACACATCTGATTCTCCTGTGCAAAATAGTAATTTATAATTTACCACAGGCACCTTCCCCTCAGACTTCAAGCAGGCCACTGTACTACCCCTGCTCAAGAAACCCTCCCTCGACCCTTCGCTACCCTCCAACTACCGTCCTATCTCCCTCCCCCCCTTTGCCTCAAAACTCCTTGAGCGCCTGGTTCACAAACGCCTGACCCAGTACCTCAATGCCAACTCACTGCTAGACCCACTCCAATCTGGATTTCGGCCTGCCCACTCAACCGAAACTGCTCTCACCAAAGTGGTCAACGACCTTGCCTTAGCTAAAGCTGAAGGTAAATACTCCATTCTCCTCCTCCTTGACCTGTCAGCAGCTTTTGACACAGTAGATCATCCCCTACTCCTCCAGTCCCTCCAGTCCTTGGGCGTTCACGATCTCGCCCTGTCCTGGCTTTCATCCTACCTCTCCAACTGCTCCTTCACGACCGTCTTCAATGAGTCCTCTTCCACCCCCAACCACCTCTCGGTGGGAGTCCCCCAAGGTTTGGTCCTTGGCCCCCTACTGTTCACCCTATACACATCCTCCATTGGCAAGGTTATCTCCTCCATGGGTTTTAACTATCATCTGTATGCAGATGACACCCAGATCTACCTCCACACCCCTGACATATCCACCACTACCATGGACAAGGTCTCCTCCTGCCTATCAGCCATCTCCTCCTGGATGTCCGCTAGGTTCCTGAAACTAAATCTAGACAAAACTGAATTTATGATCTTCCCACCCCGGCCATCCACGAACCTCCCAGATGTGCATGTCACTGTTAACCACACTACCATTCGCCCTACCTCTCAAGCCCGCTGTCTGGGTATCACCCTGGACTCCGCACTCTCCTTCACTTCCCACATCCAAAACCTCACTAAGTCCTGCAACTTCCACCTTTGTAACATCTGTAAGATTCGCCCTTTCCTGACCTCTGCCACCACCAAACTCCTCATCCATGCCCTCATAATTTCCCGCCTTGACTGCTGCAATGCCCTGCTGTCTGGTCTCCCTATGACCCGAACAGCCCCACTGCAGTCCATCATGAATGCGGCAGCCAGAATTATCCACTGCTCCCATCGCTCCACCACGGCGGATCTGCTCCTAGAATCCCTCCAATGGCTTCCTATCCAGTCCAGAATCAGATTCAATATACTGTGTCTGACCTACAAATCTGTCCACAAAACCTGTCCAACCTACATTTCCGATCTTACTCAGAGGTACACACCTAGCCGCTCACTCCGCTCTTCCAATGAACTTCGCCTAACCGCCCCCTCACCCTGTCCCATGCACGCCTCCAGGACTTCTCAAGAGCTGCTCCAACACTATGGAACTCCCTACCTCCACCCATTAGGGCAGCCCCCTCCTTCAACATCTTCAAGAAAGCCCTCAAAACTCACCTTTTCACTCTGGCCTACCACCCCTCACAAGTGCTCTAAACCTACAGCTGAACTCTGGTCCCCTACCATTCGTGTCCTTACCTCTCCCTCTAGATTGTAAGCCTTTGGGCAGGGTCCTCCTCCTTTTGTGTCCTACCTGATCTTGCACCTCCATTACTGTGCACCCATGCTATGCATCTGAGTGAACCTAACCTGCCTAATCTCCATGCTCCATCCAGTGACTGACTAAGCATTACCTTGTACTCATACTATGGTGCGTGATCTGGTTTTCTTGTATTCCTGTATTGTCATATTGCTGTATGTCACCCCTAAATATTGTCTGTAACCTAAATTAATGTTCAGCGCTGCGTAATATGTTGGCGCTTTATAAATACAATAAATAATAATAATAACTTAAAATATGCCAAGCTGGGTTGTTATTTTTCAATTCAACTTTTCTCAGTTTGTGTGCTTGAAAAAAGGCTTTATGTTCCAAGACACAATCATATGTATTTACCTCTAGTGCTGATGTCCTGTAGTAGTGATCTGTGTCTAAAGCCCCCTCTACACCATGCAATTTGCAATTACACGTGTGATCGATGGTATTCGAATGGATCGGATTCAATTACATCGCTTAAATCTGACATGTCCGATCGGGATTTGATCGATCGTGTGATCGATTTTGCATTGAAAACTAACCAAAATCGATCATACGATCGAATCCCGATCTGACATGTCGGATTTACTCAAATTCGGTCGTTCACACGTAAAATTGCATGTTGTAGAGAGGGCTTAATAGACATGCACCAGCAATATTTGCAAGATAAAGTGGAATAAGATACTGACTTGCTCAGTAAAGCCTGATGCACTCCATACAATTTTCACTCCAGATCCTATTTGAGTGAGTGATCAGATTAATATTCAGATCTGACATCGATTGGATATAGAAGAAAGGCAGCACACACATATGCAATTTTATTCAAATTTCAATCAGATTTCAGATAATTTTTTTCTGATTGGATATCAATTGAAACTTAATTAAAAGGACATACAAACGGAGCATAGATGGACATATAACTAGTATTTCAATCAATATTTTTCTGTATGTCCACTCTGCTTCTGATTGAAAAAAAGATTGATTTTAACCTTGGGATTGATCGCTGGCAACCAGTAGTCTGTATACAGTATTTTTTCTCATACCCAATCATTTTCTTGATTGTTTTCTCGTTCGCAAAATTGCATGCTGTGTACTAGCCTTTAATGTAATCATTTGTGGTCCAGATAGGTACAGTATATCCTGTGTAAGATGCACAGTTGTGTTGTATATTCTGAGATGCAGGGAGAGTCAATTTTTTAGGATTGTAAGGCATCCTTCTTGTTCTCATATAAACAAGCTGTATGGTATTGCTAAACTACCTAAGGTGCTACTTGTCTGATTGGTCTAATCATCCATTGCCTTTGGTCCTTTCAGTCATACACCTGAAATAGGCATACCTCTAATTTAGTTCTTGGTCAACATTGTGGAGTCAGAAACATATGGGTTCAGTGAGGTCCTTATTCAATAAACTTTTCTACTGAGTTTTCTCCTGGGAGATAATTTTTCATGTTAGCTGCAAAATAACTTCAACACCAATAAACTGAAAAAGTACTAAAAATAGTTACAAAGTAATATCGAACTTTTCTTAAAGGGGATGCAAGGTGAGTGTGATATGGAGGCTCCCACATGTACTGCCTTTTAAAAAACACCAGTTGCCTGCTGATCTTTCTGGCTTCATTAGTGTCTGAATCACACACCTGAAAGAAGCATGTGGCTAATCCAGTCAGACTTGAGTCAGAGCACCTGATCTACATATGCTTTGTTCAGTATCTGTGGCTAAAAGTATTGGAGACACTGGATGAGGAGGACAGTCAGGCAACTTGCATTGTTTAAAAAGAAATTAATATGTAAGCCTCCATATCCTACTCACCTCAGGTTCCCTTTAAAGTAAAGCTGTGAGGGAAAAAAAAGCAAGCGTAATGATACTTACCTCTACTGGATGAACCAGGGGCTTCTCTGAACCTCCTGCAGCCCACTGATACTCGCTGGACCCACTTCTTCTTCATGGCTGCACTCCTGTCTGTGTACGAGTATGGCCACATTGCGCAGGCACACTGACAGCCCACACCTGCACAGTAGCAAGGAGCCGCTCCTGCACAGAGGAAACAGCAGTGCATGAGCAGCTGTGTGCTACTGCGCAGACGCAAGCCGTCAAGTTGCCTGAGCAGTGTGGCCACTCTCATACACCGATGGGAGCATTGCCACGGGTACCTACTAGACAAGCCCTTGTCAAATAGGTTCAGAGGCTGGATTGGTGTGGGCGAGGATGATGGGGGAAGACTCTGGATTATCCAGAAGCATCCCTCTACTGAGGTAAGTATCTAACTTTGGCCATTTCTTCTCCTGCAGGCAAACTTTAAGTATCTTATTGCTAGCTAGGGTCTTGAAGATTATTTTATTGAGAAGGCCAGACTTTGCTAGAGGCAGAATATCAGTGCACCAACTAGGCAAGTAGTATACTGTAGAATTAGGCCAACATGAGCAACTTTCTTGATTGGGGGGGGGGGGGGGGGGGGGATTTAATTGAAAAATAATTGAACTGCAGCATTGCTCTGCATTGACTACTGCATCTTAACTTAACTGGGCACAATGAGGCACAAGTATACAAGTTACTCAAAGGCTGAAAAAGTTATTTGTCACCCATCAGTAGTGGTCTACTTTCTATATATTCTGTGTATATGCCATTGTTAGTTCATGCCTTCATTACATCCCGACTGGACTATTGTAATGCTCTCTACACCAGCCTTCCAAACAAGGATTGGTACCGCCTACAGCTGATACAGAATACTGCTGCCAGACTGTTAACTATCCAACCAACCCCGTCACTGCCACATAACACCAGTCCTGCACTCCCTTCACTGGCTACCTATATAATGTAGGATCCTATTTAAGATCGGCCTACTGCCAATGCCTGAAATCTCAGATCCACAGGCTCCAATAATCTAGTCATACCAAGAGTCCCTGAGCCATCTGTCATGCCGCTCCTACCTTATAGAACTCCTTACCTCAGCAGATCAGGACAGCTCCATCTCTGGATGTGTTTAAATCCAGACTGAAAATCCACCTGTTCAGTTTAGCATTTGTAGAAATATAATTTTATTGTGTTAATACTTCATCCTACTACCAATTGCTGAATCTGAGAGAGCCTAAGCACTTTGAGTCCTGTAGGAGAAAAGTGCTATAGAAATATAATTGTTATTGTCTATGGGGCATATTCATCATTGATTTAACACGTACACATAATACTCAGATTGGATGAGCTAGGTACAGTGGTGTGAAAAACTATTTGCCCCCTTCCTAATTTCTTATTCTTTTGCATGTTTGTCACACTTAAATGTTTCTGCTCATCAAAAACCGTTAACTATTAGTCAAAGATAACATAATTGAACACAAAATGCAGTTTTAATTATAGTTTTTATTATTTAGTGAGAAAAAAACCCTCAAAACCTACATGGCCCTGTGTGAAAAAGAAATTGCCCCCTGAACCTAATAACTGGTTGGGCAACCCTTAGCAGCAATAACTGCAATCAAGCGTTTGTGATAACTTGCAACAAGTTTTTTACAGCGCTCTGGAGGAATTTTGGCCCACTCATCTTTGCAGAATTGTTGTAATTCAGCTTTATTTCAGGGTTTTCTAGCATGAACCGCCTTTTTAAGGTCATGCCACAACATCTCAATAGGATTCAGGTCAGGACTTTGACTAGGCCACTCCAAAGTCTTCATTTTGTTTTTCTTCAGCCATTCAGAGGTGGATTTGCTGGTGTGTTTTGGGTCATTGTCCTGCTGCAGCACCCAAGATCGCTTCAACTTGAGTTGACGAACAGATGGCCAGACATTCTCCTTTAGAATTAAAATTCATGGTTCCATCTATCACAGCAAGCCTTCCAGGTCCTGAAGCAGCAAAACAACCCCAGACCATCACACTACCACCACATTTTACTGTTGGTATGATGTTCTTTTGCTGAAATGCTGTGTTACTTCTACGCCAGATGTAACGGGACACGCACCTTCCAAAAAGTTCAACTTTTGTCTCGTCGGTCCACAAGATATTTTACCAAAAGTCTTGGCAATCATTGAGATGTTTTTTTTTTTAGCAAAATTGAGACAAGCCTTAATGTTCTTTTTGCTTAAAAGTGGTTTGCGCCTTGGATATCTGCCATGCAGGCCATTTTTGCCCGGTCTCTTTCTTATGGTGGAGTCGTGAACACTGACCTTAATTGAGGCAAGTGAGGCCTGCAGTTCTTTAGATGTTGTCCTGGGGTCTTTTGTGGCCTCTCGGATGAGTTTTCTCTGCGCTCTTGGGGTAATTTTGGTCGGCCGGCAACTCCTGGGAAGGTTCATCACTGTTCCATGTTTTTGCCATTTGTGGATAATGGCTCTCACTGTGGTTCGCTGGAGTCCCAAAGCTTTAGAAATGGCTTTAAAACCTCTACCAGACTGATAGAACTCAATTACAGAACTTTTGTTCTGATTTGTTCCTGGATTTCTTTGGATCTTGGCATGATGTCTAGCTTTTGAGGTGCTTTTGGTCTACTTCTCTGTGTCAGATAGCTCCTATTTAAGTGATTTCTTGATTGAAACAGGTGTGGCAGTAATCAGGCCTGGGGGTGACTACAGAAATTGAACTCAGGTGTGATAAACCACAGTTAAGTTATTTTTTAACAAGGGGGGCAATCACTTTTTCACACAGGGCCATGTAGATTTGGAGTATTTTTTCTCACTAAATAATAAAAACCATCATTTAAAACTGCATTTTGTGTTCAATTATGTTATCTTTGAATAGTTAACGGGTTTTTGATGAGCAGAAACATTTAAGTGTGACAAACATGCAAAAGAATAAGAAATCAGGTAGGGGGCAAATAGTTTTTCACACCACTGTATATACAGATGTGCTTAGAAGCACTCCATGATTGCCTCTTCATGCAAATACCCAGCAAAGCTGGAAAGGTAAAGTTTACAGTATTATTTACATTTATTTATTATTATTTATTTATTGTATTTATAAAGCGCCAACATATTACGCAGCGCTGGACATTAGTTTAAGTTACAGATAATATTTAGGGGTGACATACAGCAATACGACAATACAGGAATACAAGAAAAACCAGATCACGCAGCGCAATATGAGTACAAGGTAATGCTTAGTCAGTCACTGGATGGAGTATGGAGATTAGGCAAGTTAGGTTCACTCAAATGCATAGCATGGGTTCACAGTAATGGAGGTGCATGATCAGGTAGGGACACAAAGGAGGAGGACCCTGCCCAAAGACTTACAATCTAGAGGGAGAGGTAGGTACATGAAAGGTAGGGGACCAGAGTTCAGCTGTATTTTTAGAGCACTTTTGAGGGGTAGTAGGCCAGAGTGAAAAAGGTGAGTTTTCAGATTACATTTGATATTGCTTATTGAACAATACGACTGTATGCATACAGTATTTAGCAGTGGTCACTAATGAAGTACATGGGACATTGTAGCAGATTACACAGTGCAGAGGCCAGGAGCTGATGTCGCTCTACCTTAAAACTCCCCTCCCACCCAGTGTTATTGGTTTATCAGATGGTGCATAGGAGTGAAGAGTGTGATACAGTCCTAACCAGCAGGGTATTATTTGTAGTTATTGGTTGTTCATTTGAAAGTTGCAACTTTTGTGGACTTTCTGCTTCCTTGACACCACTCCACCAGTGAAGCGACAGTGACAGGCTGGAGGGTGCCAGCAAGTGATTCATGCAAACTAAAGTACAATGATTGATGTCTGACTTGAGCTCTGAATGTACAAGTTGACTATAACTAGCACTTTTGAATGAAATGTAACTTTAGCAATGGTAACTGAACAGCATATTCGCTCTGTATTTGTTGGAGATGCCAGGACAAAGATGCACTACTCACAACCAGTAGCGCACAATGTTTCAGAATTGTGGGCACCAATCTGTGTGATTTATCTAGTCCTTAAGCTCAGTGCCATTTTGGTGACCATATTATATACTCTTATCTTCCAGAAATCAAACAAAGGAGGAAAGGGGCTGGACCGTCTCCGTAAGAAGCTCTGTGAGCAAGAATCAATGTTACTGTTACTGTCACCAAGTATGGCATTCCGAGTGCAGAATCGCAATGGCAAGGTGATGCTTTCTTCCTGAACTGACCTCAGTCATTATTATTTGTTTGCTCTTATCACGCATGTGTGTCTGGTCTTTGCTTTTCCTATAACAATCCCTCTCATATAGGGTTATACAGTCCTCACGTGGTCAGACTATGAGCGGGCTGAATGGGGAGAACACATCCGAGAGCAGCAAAAAAAAAGTGAGTGCTTTACATCCTGTGACATAGTGAGATCTTAAATATTGAACATAGAGAACTAAGCATCACCAAGGTTTTGTTGCTTTTTTTATGTAGGTGGGAAAAGCTTCTCTCTGTCCTCACTTGAAATCCAGATGCTAACAAATTCATGTGTGAAGCTGCAGACGGTCCACAGGGTTCCTCTGACCTTGAGTAAAGAAGGTGAGCAGGATTTAAAGCAGGTTTTGGTTAGGATCCCCGTAAAATAACTATGAATTATTGAAGGGTCTATGTATACATGTACAGTGAAAAGGTGAACTGCCAGTTTGCATTATTGTGCAATAAAAATGACAACTTTCTGTTTACAAAGAAGCAATGAGGCACATTGTTGGTGCTCATCGCAGGTGCTCACAAGAATAGCTTGTGGTGAATGCTCGTCAGGACCAATAGGTTGCAAAGGAGCTTGCAATTGGAGAAAAATGCAAACCCCTCCTAATCAGGGTCCTTTGGCCCAACCCCCTAGCCAACAGTAATAGCCATTTCTGTCAAGCAGGTGGAGTGATGTTCTTTTTCTCTGTCATTGTTTAGCTACGATCAATTCCATGTGTCATGGCACTTTGGTATTGCTGCACTTCCATGATTGGGGAACCATGGGTGCTTTGCGATTCCTTCAAAGTACCAAACGTGCCTCCTTAGACCAAATGCAGAGAAAGAGTGAAGCAGTGGCTGGTGATGCATGTTTGGAAGGAGTTACACTGTTTGTGCCTTTGTGGGGCAAGAAGAAATTGAAGCCCTAGTTTAGGTCCGTTTTAAAATGCTTGTGATAGTAAATTGTCTAGGGCAACATTATCTTAGGCAAACAAGTGGTACAGAAAAGGCCTTTTTATTTTTTGCCTTGACAGCTTGTGTTACATTTCTTCTTTCCCCAGATGATGAATCTTCTGGCCTATATGGGTTTCTGAATGTCATTGTTCATTCAGCCACTGGGTTCCAGCAGAGTTCAAGTGAGTAAGATTTCAGAAGACCCTTTCTGTAGCTATAGGCCACCGTAGCTTCTACATGAGCTGATTATGAGGCTTTTTCAATTCTAACAATATAATTGGTTTCTGTCAGATTTGTTCTGTACACTGGAAGTGGACTCGTTTGGATACTTTGTCAATAAGGCAAAAACGCGGGTTTATCGCAACACAACTGAGCCGAGCTGGAATGAGGTAAGGAATAGGCTGGATGTTATCATGCTTTACCACACTGCTACTTGCCTTCTCACCAAGAATCCTACGCTTGTTTAAAAGTCTGTAAGCCATGTCACACAGGATATTTGCATACAATTTGTAGCAAATCCACCACAGTTGTGAAACGACTGAATGCTGGAGGCATTTTTGGACGGTTACTGGCATTTAAGTGCATTTCAATACAAGTCTATTGTTAGCTAAGTGTTGCAGCCTCTAGAAATATGCAACAGTGACATGTCACAACATCCAGAGAGCTATTACAGTAGTTAGCCTGTGTGATGTGGCTCTCGCTACTGATGCCTGTCAGTATTATAGTGGAGCAATTGTATCAATTTAGCATTATTTATATGGCAGCCTCCATTATATCCCTCTTACCACAGGGTCATTTTAAGCACAAGTGGCAGTAGACTATGCTTTCAGGAGAAACCACCTACTCTTGCTATTTGTACGACTCACCACCGTGGACTTGAAGTACAACTGTTGAAAATTCCTCTCAGAAATACCCCTAGATGCATCCTCGTCATACATGTAGTCAACTTTTACTCTAAAAACTTAGAAGCTTGCCAAACAGTGTCAATGCCACATCTACCACTGGTTAGTTTCTTTTCACTATGTTGGAATTTCTTATTTCTCTTGTCCCTGGTGCAGGATGTGAGTGTAAATGATTCCAGTAGGAAGGCAGGTCAATCCCCTGATGATAGAGCTTTTAAACTTACCCACACCATCCAATCTAAAACTCAAGTACAACAAAAATGCAGGACATCCACTTACATAATTTGCTTGACTGAAGAATATTATTAGCTGATTTAGGGCTAAAGTCTATGTAGTTGCGTAGTTGCTTATCTGTTTGTGCTTTATTATTGGAACAATCCTGTATCTCTGTAAGCCACCCCTTCATTTTTGGGCACCCCCAAAAGAGCCATATTTTATCAGTTGCGTGTGGTCCGGTATTAGTCATGGAGAGAATCCGAAGACATAACAACAAAAGTTGTTTAGGTGATACCTTTAATGACTAAGTGTACAAGATTTTTTTGCAAGCTTTCCAAACTTTTAAAGAGACTCTGAAGCCTCCAAAAAAACCCTGTTTTTACTTTACAGTCTTCTTTAGCATTAATGCCATAGATGAAACGCCGCATCCCCGCGGCTGAAAGCTCAATTAATACCCCCAAAATCCCTGGGCAAAAATCCACGACTTTCCAGGTCGTGGATTTTGTTGCCCGGGGAGGCAGAGCTTAGCGCTGTAGCTCTGCCTCCATCCACGTCAATCTGCACTAATCGCCGCCTCTCCCTGCCCCTCTCAGTGAAAGAAGAAGATGCGGAAATCCACTTAGATTGACACAAGTAGAACTACTGCTCAAAGCTCTGCCTCTACACGGAAGGAGCCCCGAAATTTGCCAAGGGGATTTGGGGGGTATTAATTGAGCTTTCAGCCACAGGGATGCAGCGTTTCATGTATGGCATTAACGCTGAAGAGGACTGAAGTAAAATTAGGTGTTTTTAGAGGCTTCAGACTCTCTTTTTAGGTTTCTTCTTCAGGCATATTTCAGAACTGTGAACCTATGGTTGGTTCTGATCCAGTTCTGAAACATGCCTGAAGAAGAAACTTAAAGTTTCAAAAGCTTGCAAGGAAATCTTGTACAGTTAGTCAACAAAGGTATCACCTAAACAACTTTTGTTATGTCTTCGTATATTATCAGCACCTTGTAAAGCTGCTGTTGTTTGGCAACAGACCTGTATGATCAGATGGCTGCGTAAGAAAAGGAGGAATGCTGAAGTGTTATCACACCAACCCACTGCTAATAAGGTTGCAGGGTACTGAATCTTTTCTGGACTTCTATGAATCAACCCCATACTTTATAGGTACCGTATTTTTTGGACTATAAGACACACCTAGGTTTAGAGTACAAAAACCAGGGAGAAAAATATATACTAAAACTGGTGCATTCATGGTAAAGGGGCATTTGTGGATTATGCCCCCTTTGTACCTCATGCCCCCTTGTACCTCTTGTGTCTCCGTGTCCTCCTCTGTCCCCCTTGTGTCCTCCTGTGCCCCCCATGTGTCTGTCTCTGTCCTCATCTAGGCCCCTTTGTGTCCCCCTTGGGCCCTCCTCTATGCCCCTTTGTGTTCCCTGTGTCCTTCTTTTGTCTCCATGAGTCATCCTCTGCATGGGCACATTACAGGAAGTCCCCGAAATTGTGGCGGCTTGGAGGTTCACATTGGCAGGTGTTCACAAAAACAACCTGCATTGAACTGTAAGATGCAGTGACTCCCCCTCCCCCCCCCCACTTTTGGGGGAGAAGACGTGATTCTTACAGTCCAAAAAATACAGTATATGCTGGAGTACAGAACCTAAACATGGACACGAGTTGTTTAAACTGCTAGCTCATCTGCTATTCCTTTCTTTATACACAGGAATTTGAAATTGAACTTGAGGGTTCTCAGACTCTGCGCATCCTGTGCTATGAAAAGTTCTACAATAAGAACCGCCCTATAAGGGAAGATGGAGGGGAATGCAGTGAACGAATGGTGGCAAAGGGACAGTTACAGGTAAGAGTGGTGGAATGTTGACTGTAGAAGATGCTGGTGTAAGGTAATGCACATATAAAAGTCATCTAATAGATATAGCTGCATATAGCTTATAGACCTCTGCCGCTGTGAGTAGCGCTGGTATACAAATATCTCCTGCGCATAAGATTACCTTTGCGTGTACAGTCCCAGGGCAATAGACAAAGCTTGTCCTCCGTCACCAAGCCGGTCAGATTTTCCACGCATGTCAACCGGACTGTGCACTCTGTACTCCGACAGTATCCGGAGTAGCTGCTGACGTCACTTCCTCATGCTGCCTTCCTGCGTTCCTCTGAATGGAGCAGTGATATTTCCTTGCATTCCACCAGGAGGGTTGGATTCTGGGAACCCTCGACGTGACCTCCCTATATACCATTATCCAACATGACGTGGGTATACAGGCAGTGAAGCATTACCTTGATTTGGACCTTAGTCTACGGGAGGAGCAGAAGGGGTTTATTTTGAAGGCCATAAGGTATATATTGACCCATAACTACTTCTTATATGAGGGGGAGTACTACCTCCAGATGAGTGAGACGGCAATGGGGACTCGGTTTGCCCCGAGGTATGCCAATCTCTTCATGGCTCATTGGGAAGAGTCCCATGTTCACGGCCATGGGTGCCCCGGGGCGGACCTGGTCTTGTGGAGGAGGTTCATTGATGTCCTATTCATCTGGAGAGGTACAGAGTTGGCAAAGGTTTCTGGAGAAGATTGGGTCTATTGATAGAAATATTAAATTTACCTCGGAGACGTGTTGTCAGAGGGTGAGTTTCCTGGACCTAACCATATACTGTATGTTGAGGGGAACAAACTCAAGACATGTACGTACACCAAGCCCACAGATGTCAATGGATATATATATTGGCCACCAGCTGTCATCTGCCCTCATGGTTAAATAATGTACCCAAGGGACAGTTCATAAGGCTAAAAAGAAACTGTACAGAGGAAAGTAAATGCAAAATAGAAAGAGAGGGATTAAGCAAAACATTCTCTGAAAAAGGTTATCAGACTGAATTTATAGATAAAGCAAAGGAGGAAGTGGATAGACTTGAACGCAAAGACCTCCTGAGTAAGAGGGTACATGATGAAACGATGGATCACTCCCTTAAAGTCAGCTTGAAATACTATGCAGTAAAATGAATTATTAATAAACATTGGTCTATATCAAGGGAGGATAAAATTCTTAAGGTAATTTTACCAGGAAAACCGACCTTTATATTTAGGAAACCGGGGAATGTGGGGTTGAGGGTAGCGATGGCAGCTGGTGGCTATCAGAGGGATAGGAGGGTAGAAACTGAGGGAGGATTTGTTAGATGTGGGAAGTGTAATAACTGTAGGAATACTAGAGGGTATAGGAAAGTTAAAACTGTGGAAGGACCACATGGGGTCCATGAGATTCACCAACTGATAACCTGTGACACGAAGGGGGTTATATATTGTCTAATTTGCCCTTGTGGCAAAAAATGTATTGGCCGCACCAAAAGGGAGATTTTTAAAAGGATTGGCGAACATATGAACAATATTAAGAAAGGGTGGGAGGAGCATCCACTTTCAAGACATTTTAAAAGGTTCCATAATTGCCAGACCCACAATATAATGTTTTTTGGAATAGAAATAATAAATAGGGACCAACGGGGAGGGGATTACATTGCTAAAATGTCCAGAAGTAAAAGTAGATGGATTTTTGATCTGGACACCATTGCCCCGAAAGGCCTTAATGAAGGGATGAAAATATTTGGCTACATGAAATAGAAGGAATTAAAGTGTAGAAATAGGGATTTATTATGAATGTGTGGTTTAGAACTGAGGACTATCTGATGCATCAGGGAGATAGATACCTTATGCCTGGGTGCAATATGTGGTGTGACAGGGTGTCACAATGTTTATCAGAGAAAGTGCTGGATGGTGTATATGTTGCACCACGATTCCAGCACTTCATGTGTTAAAAGGCTCCAGGAATATTGTTGTTTTCTTCTTTCCTGAAGCCTATTGGGAAAAAGGAAACCAGTCTAGGGTCCTGGAGCCGGTCAGGGAAGAGCTGGGTGGGTTCCCTGACCACCTGGAGCCAGTCCGGGTTTTTCCTATCTGTGTGCTGCTCACACAGGTGTAGTACTTAAGTTAGCAGGCTGGACAATGGGGGAGCTTCCTGTATGCAGTCTGCCTGAAAGCTGCAAGGAAAAGGAGCTCTGTGAGTAATTGCAAACCTGCTAAACTGTAAGTTGCTCTGTTTTGTTTCATGGACTGTGATCAAATACATTTGTGTTGCTAGTATAGACAGGACTGCTGAGTGAGGTAGGCAGGAGCCAGACGGCTATGTTTATTTTCCTTTTTGTTTATTGTTTTGAGCAACTTGCAAAATAAAGCCTGAGCAACAGACTGGTTGTATGGGAAAAACTGGTCACTACCCCTGTTTGTGCATGGTGGAATCCTGCAAGAGGCTGCAACAGTCCACAATTGGTGCTCGGATGCGGGCATAAAGATTCCCTACCAAGTGCGTTTCATCTAGCAAGTTGGTTGCATTACATCACGTCTGCTGTTTGTAAAAACGATGGAAGATCTTGTGTTACGCTTGGCTCAACTTAGTGCAGCCCAGCAAGAGGCAAATGTGCTGCAGCGAGAGACTAATGCACAGCAGGCTGCCCAGCAGGAGGCGCTGGCTGCACAGCAGGCTGCCCAGCAGGAGGCACAGCAGGAAATTGTACGTCTGCTGAGTGCTCAGGTGACAGCCCTGGCTGAGGCAGCAGAGAGAGATAGGAATGTGCAAGCTGAAGCTGCCAGGAAAGACAGAGAAACCCTTGCGGAGGTTCTGCAGCAGCTGAACTTGCGCCAGGAACAAGCTGGCAGTGCCACTGGTAACAGTGGGTTGGTTAAAGCAAGCCACTTTCTCCAAAAGATGACTCCACATGATGATGTGGAAGCATTTCTGAATACATTTGAGCGTACAGCAGAGCGAGAGGCGTGGCCTAAGACCCAGTGGGCAGGCTTGGTTGCTCCGTTTCTAACCGGTGATTCTCAGAAAGCATATTTTGATTTGACTGCTGAGGATGCTCAGGACTATGAGAAATTAAAACTAGAAATTCTCCGCCGGTTGGGGGTCACTCCAGCTGTGCGGGCCCAACGAGTGCTCCAAAGGTTTTTTTGGCCTGGGGTGTTTGCAGAAATCAAACGTTACTGTGGGTCTTGCCCAGAATGTCAGTTGACGTCCCCTGCTCCTCATTTCCGGGGCCCCTTGGTACCACTACCCATCATTGAGGTACCTTTTCACCGGATTGCTATGGATCTGGTGGGGCCCCTGGTGAAGTCTGCAAAGGGACATCAATACATTCTGGTGGTTTTAGACTACGCCACAAGATATCCAGAGGCGATTCCCTTACGGAACACATCAGCTAAATCAATTGCCCGGGAACTGTTTCACATGTTTGCTAGAACAGGTATACCCAAAGAGATCCTGACAGATCAAGGAACGCCCTTTATGTCTAGGGTAATGAAAGATTTGTGTAAATTACTGGGTATACAACAGTTAAGGACATCAGTCTACCACCCTCAAACTGACGGGTTGGTAGAGCGATTCAATAAGACTCTCAAAAGTATGTTAAAAAGGGTGGTTGATGCAGACGGGAGAGACTGGGATTGCCTACTCCCTTACTTGATGTTTGCAGTTCGTGAAGTACCTCAGTCATCTACTGGGTTTTCCCCGTTTGAGCTTTTGTACGGGCGACACCCCCGGGGACTTTTAGATATTGCAAAAGAATCATGGGAAGAGGAGCCTTCTCCTCACCGCTCAGTTGTGGAACATGTTTTACAGATGCAGGACCGCATCACAGCAGTAATGCCCATAGTTCAGGAACATATGAGGCAGGCTCAAGAAGCCCAGAGTCGTATCTATAATCGGGGAGCCAGACTCAGGGTTTTTGAGCCAGGTGATCGGGTCCTGGTTCTGGTCCCCACAGCAGAAAGTAAATTTCTAGCAAAGTGGCAAGGTCCCTATGAAATTGTGGAAAAAATGGGGGATGTGAATTATAAAGTACACCAACCTGACAAACGGAAAAAGATACAGATCTATCATGTTAATTTAATCAAGGCCTGGAAGGACCCTTTAGTCTCAATGGCAGCTGAGCGTCTCAGTCCTTCACTCCAGGGAGGAGTTCCTGAGGTGAAGGTCTCGGAGGCTTTATCAAGGCCCCAAGCCCAAGAAGTAAAAGAATTCCTCCTTAGAAATGCTGACGTATTTTCAGATTTGCCAGGGTGCACTCATGTGATTGAGCATGATATTGTTACAGATCCACAAGCTCGGGTTCGCCTGAAGCCATATCGTATTCCTGAAGCCCGCAGGCAGGCAGTAGCAGGGGAAATTCAGAGAATGTTGGAACTAGGGGTTATTGAACCGTCACATAGTGAGTGGAGTAGCCCTATTGTCTTGGTACCAAAACCTGATGGTTCATTGCGGTTTTGCAATGATTTTCGTAAACTTAACGAGGTCTCAAAGTTTGACACTTATCCGATGCCACGGGTGGATGAGTTAATAGAAAGATTAGGGCCAGCAAGGTACATTACCACCCTGGATCTAACCAGAGGGTACTGGCAGATTCCACTTACTCCAACTGCTAGAGAGAAGACAGCATTTTCTACCCCACAGGGCTTGTTCCATTATGTGCGAATGCCATTTGGGCTTCATGGGGCCCCAGCCACCTTCCAGAGGCTGATGGATGAGGTCCTCAGACCACACCAGCATTTTGCATCGGCGTACCTTGACGACGTTGTGATATTCAGTTCGGACTGGGAAAGTCATCTTCCCAAAGTTCAAGCTGTTATCAACTCCATTCGGCAGGCCGGTCTGACTGCCAATCCAAAGAAATGTGCCCTGGGCCTCGAAGAGGCACGATACCTAGGGTACATTATTGGAAAAGGCCTCATCAGACCCCAGGTCCAAAAGGTACACGCAATCAAGGAATGGCCTCAACCTTGCACAAAAAAGCAGGTCAGGACATTTCTGGGCATGGTAGGATATTACCAGAGGTTTGTCCCAGATTTTGCCACCATAGCTGCCCCACTTACGAACCTAATCAAAGGCAAAAGCTCAGGGGGAATTACTTGGAACAAAGATGCTGAGGTTGCATTCTGTAAACTCAAGGAAGTGTTATGTAGTGGGCCAGTCTTGATTGCTCCTGATTTCAAAAAAAAGTTTGTGGTACAAACGGATGCGTCCAATGTGGGCCTAGGCGCTGTGTTGTCACAGATGGTGCATGGAGAGGAGCATCCAGTGGTATACTTGAGTAGAAAATTAACTCCGGCTGAGAAAAACTATAGTATTGTGGAGCGTGAGTGTTTGGCCATCAAATGGGCCTTGGAGGCTCTACGATACTATCTGCTTGGCCGTCGGTTTCGTTTGGTGACTGATCACTCCCCCCTTACCTGGATGGCACAAGCAAAAGGTCAGAATGCGAGAGTAACTCGCTGGTTCCTGTCTCTACAAGACTACAACTTCTCAGTGGAGCACAGAGCTGGAAAGCTGCAGGCTAATGCTGATGCTCTCTCCCGTACTTATTGTATGTTTATGGAAAGTGTCCGTACCCACGGGTTCGAACAGAGGGGGGAGGTATGTGACAGGGTGTCACAATGTTTATCAGAGAAAGTGCTGGATGGTGTATATGTTGCACCACGATTCCAGCACTTCATGTGTTAAAAGGCTCCAGGAATATTGTTGTTTTCTTCTTTCCTGAAGCCTATTGGGAAAAAGGAAACCAGTCTAGGGTCCTGGAGCCGGTCAGGGAAGAGCTGGGTGGGTTCCCTGACCACCTGGAGCCAGTCCGGGTTTTTCCTATCTGTGTGCTGCTCACACAGGTGTAGTACTTAAGTTAGCAGGCTGGACAATGGGGGAGCTTCCTGTATGCAGTCTGCCTGAAAGCTGCAAGGAAAAGGAGCTCTGTGAGTAATTGCAAACCTGCTAAACTGTAAGTTGCTCTGTTTTGTTTCATGGACTGTGATCAAATACATTTGTGTTGCTAGTATAGACAGGACTGCTGAGTGAGGTAGGCAGGAGCCAGACGGCTATGTTTATTTTCCTTTTTGTTTATTGTTTTGAGCAACTTGCAAAATAAAGCCTGAGCAACCGACTGGTTGTATGGGAAAAACCGGTCACTACCCCTGTTTGTGCATGGTGGAATCCTGCAAGAGGCTGCAACAGTCCACAGTGGATGGACCCCAAAAATATTTTCTAAGGAAAGAGAGGGAAGGATAGAAATATGTTTTCCATTGTGAGCATGTTTATAAGACATATACATATATCTTATCTATGGAGGGTAAGAAGATATTCATGGCTGGTCACTTTAAGAGAATGCAGGAGGAGGAGATATGGATGTATAAATATGGCTACCACTGATCCTGATGAAGACGACCGTGGGATCGTCGAAACATGTTGATCTAAGCTAGAAGCCCCAGAAGACCCTAGTATTCTATAGTGGTGGTCCGAGTGGTTGGATCCTGAAAGAAGAATCACTATTCAAGTCAGCGCTAATCTATCGGTGGTGGAACGCAAGGAAATACAGAAGGACGCAGGAAGGCAGCGTGAGGAAGTGATGTAAGCAGGGACTTTGGATACTGTCGGAGTACAGAGCGCACAGTCCGGTTGACGTGCACGGAAGATCTGATCGCCTTGGTGACGGAGGACAGGCTTTGTCTATTGCCGTGGGACTGTACACGCGGAGGTAATCTTATGCGCAGGAGATATCTGTATACCAGCGCTACTCACAGCGGGAGAGATCCCGGAAACCCATAACAGGAGGTACTGTTTATTGTGCATATTGCTCACGGTCACGGAGACTGCAAAAAGCTTGTATCCTCAGTCTGGATTATATATGTGACTCTTCCGGTGAAAAAAAATATATATATATATATATACCTTTTTAGTATGATGATATATACACAGTATTTGTACATACTGGAGTCCATTTAGACTCCTACTGGATTTTTTTTGAATATTTTACATTTAATTTATATATATATATATATTTTACATTTTTAAGGGCATCAGGTAGCCCCCACAAGTGTGTGTATGGCGTGAGAGAGTGGATGGTGTATATGCACCACATTTTAAACTTGTATTTTTTGCTTGAATAAAATGGATATTAGCAGAATGTCTGATCCTTTTATGTCCAGCGCTCCTTTATAACCTATAGTATATGACCTTTTATGAGGTGTAGGGTTTGGGTACCCCCACCTAATATTGAGGAAGCAGCAGGAAGAAACTTAGTAAGTGTTTTTGGTGGGTATTATTTTTGTGTGTAAACAAAATCCCACTCACTATTAACATTCATTTGTCTTTTAAACATATTAGTGCAGCGCCACCTCTAGTATTATAACTTCTAGACCTGTCAGACTTAGAGGCATGTAGCCATTGTGCCCAACATAACATTTAATTTGAGGAATCATGAGTTTTAGAATGACAACACAGCAGTAGCTCTTCATTCAGGGACAGCAGCCAGCAGTAGGGATGATCGATGAGATGCTGATTTTTCCAGCTTGCCTGCAAATATAATGCAAACTTGAAATTGGACTAATCATAACCAGCCGAAAGTGTTTTTGATTGCCCAAGTCAAAGCTGCCTCCGACAGGAGACCAGGGTTCAAATCTTGGCTGTTCCTATTCAGTTAGCCAGTACCCATTCAGTAAGCAGTCTCCATAACGCTGATCGATGGTCTATTGAGAGCACTGTTAGTGGCTGCAGCTCTCTTTGAGTTCCAACAGGAGAAAAGCAAGAAATTCAAAAGTTAGGGTTGCTAGCTTTAGGAGTATTGGTGGGGGTTGTTATTGCCTTTCAGTACATTTTTTTTTGTCACTTACTGTATTTATTTGTTAATAGAATTTTAAAAAGGATATACCTCGCTCCAAGCCTTTTACATTATGCAGGCTGGTATTGTCCAGAGCAGCTGCATTTAGAACTGTGGGTCTCCCATGCCTAAACTGTACCAGCCAGCCCACTTTGTCCTTGACATTGAGGGGTCCTCTGAAAGTGGGGTGCATAAATACTCCACCAGTTGTGTGCCCTGCTAGTAGATTTCATTGTCCTTGACATTGGACAAGGGTGCTTTGCAAAATAAGGGAACAATTTCCACTTCCTCTTTGCAAAGTTCCCACCAATGTCAAATATTATATGGGCTGGGATGGTGCAGGAGGCAGAGCCCCATACTCTCAGCTACATGTTTTGCTTATCTGTGAAAAAAAAGCAGCTTACAAAAGCTTGATGTGGCATTGTTTTTTTTTTTTTTCAATTAGGCATGTTGAGGGCTATGGCTAAAGGTATTTAAGGCGATCAGCAGGACAGCCAGGCAATTTGCATTGTATAAAAATAAATTGTCAGCTTTCATATTCCTCTTGCTTCAGGTTTCCTTTGACCATTTTTTCACTTAGGAGCTCAATCTGCTAGCTTTGAGTGGTGCATAATATAATGCTATGCAAATGTCTTGTTTATCTGCTGAAATAGTTAAAATAATGTATAAGTACCAAATAATAAATAAAACTATCCTAAAAAGAGCTGTACATTTTCTTTGAAATATCTCTAAAATATCAGGTCCGCTCTTAGCCACTGTGGGCACCTAAATTCTGTGTTGTTTTTACCCCTGTCCTGATCCTTTTCCTTTTTTCTATTTCAGCTGGACCCTAATATGGTCATGGGAAAGGACTGGCAACGCTCAGTAGTCTCTATGAATGGGGTAAGCAGTAGTGGACAAGGCATCTTTGCGAGCAAAAATAATTGCTGAACATATACACCCTTCTCAATGGGTTCACACCAAGTAATGGTCCTGATTGTTTCCCTTGTTGATAAAATTCAGACTATTAGAAGGGAGAAAGGAATAGGGACTACAAGTACAAGTAGCTGTAAATGTGTACAGGGCTGGCGCTTCAATATAGGCAAAGGGGGCAGTTGCTCCAGGGCCCCCGCATCCGTAAGGGACACCAAGTGTCCCCTTTCACCCCAATAAATCATATAGCTGCCGGCCAGAGGCCCCCCCCCCCCCCCCCCCCCCAGTGGAAGAGACACTCACTCACCTCCTCCAAGTTCCAGACAACGCAGCTCCCGTCTGTCTCCCCTGTAGTGACACTTCCTGCTTTGAACGGGTTACTTTTGCCCGGGGTCCTTATTGTAGCTAGAACCGGCCCTGAATCTGTATTACATAAGTGGCGGTTCCAGTATCTGAGCAATGATGTGTACTGCTGTAGCATTGAACCCATATGTCCAGCATTGATTGGCTTTTCTCTATAGTTATGTGTGGCCTGTTTGAGTTCTCTCCAACATCTGTGTAGCTCTGATCTCAGTTGTACATTTACTGCTCATATTTGCATAACTCGCCCCATCAGTTTTATTATTTTGTCTTTAGATAGAGGTCAAGCTATCATTGAAGTTCACAAGCCGAGAGTTCAGCCTAAAGCGCCTTCCATCACGCAAACAGACTGGGGTCTTTGGTGTGAAAATTGGAGTAGTAACAAAGTAAGTGAAAACTACTGTGTGAAACTCCTTTTTATTGGGTTCAAGCTCTGAAATAAAAAGTGCACTCGTGTTTATCTCACTTTACATGAATCTCCTGTGAAGGAAATGTAATCACTTTGTTTTCCATAAAGATCATTAAAAAAATATTTTCTTTTTTTTTTGTTACAGGAGGGAGCGCTCAAAGGTGCCATATATAGTGCGGCAATGTTTGGAGGAAATTGAGAGGCGTGGCATGGAGGAGGTTGGCATCTATCGAGTGTCTGGCGTAGCTACCGACATTCAAGCTTTAAAGAATGCTTTTGATTCAAGTAGGTGCAGAAAGAGATTGGGTAAACAAACCAATTGGGTGAACTGGGACAGGGGCTTATTCACAGCAGGCATGTTACTCATACGTCTGTGATGTTGTGGGAAGGAGCCCACACACAAAGTGCGACTGCACCTCAGGATTGAAAAAGGATGCACTTTGTATGTTGGTCCCTTGCGACAGCATCATAGGCATAAGACATATGAGCTATTGTTTTCTTCTGGAACTAATTGTATGTACTCATGTATATGCCTGTAAAGATGCAGCTTCTTCTAGCTGTGAAACACGTGTCAGGCGATCTTTGAACTCTGCATATGGAGCTACATGCTACCATGCTACCTTTCATGTTGCATGAAACCAGTTATAATAAATATTAATGGGAAATTACGTCTGCAACATTTAAACCCCAACTTTTGAAATATGGATTGTAATAATGTTACTGGGTAGTTTCTACCACTCAGTGTGCATGTAAAATGGACGAGAAAGATCTTTTTTACTGGCTGCTTCTATAAGTCTATTATATGCCAGCTGTGAGCCAAAGAATAAAGCGTTACTCCGCTATTCTTTGGCTCAGTGTGGATGGACCTGAAGAAGTGGGGGCGCTCAGGAAATGTGCTGCATGACAACTGCTCTAATAAAGTTTGTATGTCGCCATAACTTGGTAAATGGCCATTCTAGGGAGGGAAGTGATATCCCATTGCCATTCCATGTTAAACATTTAATTTTTGGAGAGCACCTCGTATTTCAAGTGGACCTGAACTCTTGCACAGGACAGAAGGAAAATATAGAGAAATGCACCCTTATATGTATTTAGAGAGTTTAGGCCTGTTTAATTCCCCCTCATTTGTGTCGAATCACAAGCTGTAATTTGATCCCTCCCCTGTGTCAAATGACTGCCCATGGCAGATAAGCAGATAAGCCAATTTGAAAGCACAGGAGGTAAACAATATGTCTGCTTCCATGAATCAGGAAGTAGAAACTGAGCAAATTTATTTTAGGATTTGTATCGGCTGTAACAAAGACATTTTTTTTTGCTTAAAGGTGTTATTATGCTGTTGTGTATCTTTTAGAGCAGAGAGGAGTTTTGCATTCAAGTCCACTTTCAGTTAGATCCACAGCTCAATTCTATTTGGTTAAATAAGACTAGCATAACACTACAACAATGCATGCAGCAGCACGTTGCCATGCAACTGTGTGCGCATCATTTCACCTTTTCATCACTGCTTTTTGAATTTTTTCTTCTTCTTCTAAATTCTACAGTTTTGAGTGAAATATTGTCTGCAAATAATAACAAAGCAATAGTGAGATGGTATTTTTCTTTATTCCGTTAGATAACAAAGATGTGTCTGTCATGATGAGCGACATGGATGTAAATGCCATTGCTGGTACCCTCAAACTCTATTTTCGGGAACTTCCAGCTCCACTCTTCACAGATGAACTATACCCCAACTTTGCAGAGGGGATTGGTAAGATTTAGTGATTCCTTTTATTTTTTCTCTCATTTAATATTGGTTGTCTCCTTATGAGAAGTGTTTGTCCAGCTTTGTTGATGAGGGTTTTATTTTTCCACAGCACTATCTGACCCTGTGGCCAAAGAGAGTTGTATGTTGAATTTGCTGTTGTCTTTGCCGGAACCCAACCTGCTCACATTCCTTTTCTTACTGGACCACCTCAAAAGGTAATATGGAGAAAGCCCAGGCAGTGCTAACATGCTTCAGTGAAGTCAAAGACACTTGTTGATGGTGTCTAATAGAGGTGTACTGTATTAGCTGGAGTTTTCACTGAGTATTATAGAATCTAATATTTCAAACATTCTGAGAAAAGATGATTGGTTGTCATTAGGGATGGTCAATGAGATTAAAATTGTTCCATGTTCATACAGGGCTATGCAAATTTTGTATGCAAATTTATGCCACCAGTCAGATAGCACCTTGGCAGAATTTGATTGGTCCATTTTCAAGCTGCATACATTTACATTGAAAATGTGCATAATCGTGCATAAACTTGGAATGATTTGAATCTCATTGACCATCACTAGTTGTCATAAGAGTGCAGTATAAAGTAATATCCAGCGTCAGGTGTTGTGCAGTGCTATCTACATTGCTCAGGGCCAGAGTAAATTCAGTTGGGGAAATGGATCATTAGATCTCACACTTTCTTATATATGTCACCCTTCAAGATGACACATAATGTCCTTATCACTGTAATAACTTCATGGAAATAAAAGCATTAGAACAGAAATGGTTTGGCTACAGAGACAGTCAGCTGACTTCCTCTGAGCAATTGTCTGCCACTGATGTAACAGTACATTGAAATCTAATTCATTGGCTGCTATGGGTCAGTGGACTTTGCACTGCATCATTTTCTTTACAGAATTGTCAGTATCGAAAATGGATCTCATCCAAATAAGATCTAATGAACCAATAATTCTCTTATATTGCCAAGAAAAATCACTACTTGTTGGGGGGAACCACAGAAATCTGTTCCCTCTGACACTGTAATGGATGAGATTCCAAGAGAGTGCAAGGCCAATTTCCCTTATTGGATTATACATCAGTAACTAATCTGTAAAGAAACGTCTAACATTCACAAAAAATCTATTTGCTGACAGTTTTGCCTTCAGTCACTGTTATTTATGTTTGAAATGTCAGTTATACTACTCTTCCTTTTTTCAACATTTGATGAAAACTGTGTTATGTTATTCAGTATATGGCCTTATACAACTCATACATCAATTTTTATATTAGTATGAATATGCTGGTTTATCAGACTTGTTTTACTGTCATGTTGCTGCATCTAAAAGTGAGGTACGACCTGGTCAGAAGCTAGGAGTGTTAGCTCTAGACAAGCATATTCATTTACCTTTCAAATGCAGTTATTGTTAGTATTATAAAGGTCAGCCAGGGTAGTAATGTATTGCTAAAAGTGTCAGCAGTGTTTGTTAGTCTAGGGGCTGCTGCTCATTGTTGGGCTGTTGTGTGTTGCTAGTCAGTTTACCTGTTGTATTGCATTGTACAGCTGAGCATTGTGTTGTCACCATATTACCTCTGCCTTACACTCCCATATTCAGATGTATTTATCACGGAATTCTTGCTTTTAATGGCCTGTACACACACATGACTTAAGTCGGCTGAGGTACCGATAACGACCACCTCAGCCGATAATCAGGCGTGTATACAGCAGCCGGGGCCCCCGACCTGCAAGCCATCCATTGGGCGGATCTACTCAACCCCAGCAACAATGATCTCCCACTAACCCCATTGTTCTGATCCTCCACTGATCCCATTGTTCACGCTGCTCCCCCCACCCACTGCGTGCCATCACACACCCATCGCTAATCACCCCTTAGTCTTGCGTGTGTCCGGCCTAGCCATGTCTGACGGGCCATATCTGTCATGTAAAGTTTCATGCTTTTATCCACAAATCAGAAATTCAACCATCTCCTTCATTTTTTTGGTTTTGTTCATAAAAGTTGCAGTATACCCCCCTTGTAAGTAATTTAAGGCACATTCATCAAACTGGAGGTAGGACTTTTTCCATGATTGAAGTGAACCTCCTATAAAAATGAACAAGTAGAAGGATGTACTACTTGCAGTGTGTCCTGTGGTATCTTTGCATTAAAATACCTTCCACTACTTGGAAGTGCCCATTATCGGGATGCCAGGGCTCCAGTGGGAATCATCTTAACATGCAGCCAACAAGAGTTAAAGAAGAACTCCAGGGAAAATAAAGTAATAAAAAAAAGTGCTTAATTTTTACAATAATTAGGTATAAAGGATTTAGTCAGTGTTTGCTCTCCCTGATTTGCATTCAGACATTTATCACATGGTGACATTTTTACTGCTGGCAGGTGATGTCACTGGAAGGAGATCCTGCTTGCATTTTTGGCAGTTGGAAACAGCTGTTATTTCCCACAATGCAGCAAGGCTTCCACGGTGTGATGTCAGGACCTCAGAGCTGTGAGGCGCTGACATCACACTGTGGGAGGGGTTTCACCACAAAATCAGCCATACAGAGCCCCCTGATGATCCGTTTGAGAAAAAGAATAGATTTCTCATGGGAAAGGGGGTATCAGCTACTGATTGGGATGAAGTTCAATTCTTGGGTACAGTTTCTCTTTAAATAAGGATGAATTAAATGAAGCCTTATGCCCCTTTTACACTTGATACATTCCATTGCAGTGTGACTGCTCATCAATTGCACCGCATCAGCCCCAAAAGGTCGCACCTCACGTTACCACTGCAGTTGTACCAAACAGTGAGGTACACTTTACAATGAAGGTATGCCTTATTTCCAAGTTAAACGCGCAGGATGCACAGCTAATCTTGCGTCGACCCGACAGGATGTACCACGTCGCACCACAATTTATGTGAAAGCCCCATAGGACTATCACTGCTTTTGTGATGGGATGCGGCATTTTTGTGTGACACAATGCAACGGAACGCAGTGAGGGGCAGCACGGTGGTATAGTGGTTAGCGCTCTTGCCTTGCAGTGCTGGGCCCCCGGTTCCAATCCCAGCCAGGTCAACATCTGCAAGGAGTTTGTATGTTCTCCCCATGTCTGCGTGGGTTTTATCCGGGCACTTCGGTTTCCTCCCACATCCCAAAAACATACAGATAAGTTAATTGGCTTCCCCCTAATATGGTAGGGATTAGACTGTGAGCCCCTCTGCGGGACAGTTAGTGACAAGACATTATATACTCTGTACAGCGCTGCGTAATATGTCAGCGCTATATAAATACTTGAATAAATAAATAAATAAAAACTACATGTCCACCTTCTCATGCACTCACATGGTTTACTGTAATGCAGGGATTCTGGAAAATGTTGACAAGCATCTATCCATTCACTTTGAGTGTTACATGGTAACACCTGGGTGACATGTCCACTGACTGAATTCAGAGAGGAAAGGAAGCAGGCTGTACTACTCTGCCAACAACACAAGTGAACTGTCCACCACTTTCCTTTATGCACGGTTGATATACTGTTATTACTAAACTGCTATTAGAACTGTACATATTACCGGTAGTTGGACTTTAACTCACACTTGTAGCAAGAAACCATATTACTTTTTTCTAACATTTCCTTTCTGATTTAGGGTGGCTGAAAAGGAGAGTCAGAATAAGATGTCTCTACATAACCTGGCTACTGTGTTTGGTCCAACGCTGCTGCGACCATCTGAGAAAGACAGTAAGATCCCCAGCAACCCTACACAGCCAATCAGCATGGCTGATAGTTGGAGTCTGGAAGTGATGTCACAGGTATTTTGATAGTGTTATGTTTTATTCCAATAAGATGAGATGAAATACAGATTGAAAATATAGTGCCACTTTCCCTGTTGATCATCTGTTATGCCTTCCCTCCCTAGAAATACCCATTCTGTCCAACTGAAATGTTTGAAATAGAAATTTAGATTACTGTAAAGGAAGGTAGACTGTTGTGGCTGCATAAACATTCCATATAGATTGTGGATGGCAGACGCACCCATAACAGGGATCAGATGTTTTGCAGTTGTCTATGCACAAAGTTGGTATTTCAAATGCCTTTATGGACATAAATCAGCAAAATTGATAATTAAATCTACTGCACAATTTCTTTTCATAGCTCTCCTTTACATGAACAGATTTTATATTCAGGGTAGAGAAGGTGGCATTTATTAGAAATGTTTATTTTAGCATTATTGGAATACATTTAACCACTTCACCCCAAAGCGGTTTTTACCCTAACGGACAAGAGCGATTCTCACCTTTCAGTGCTCATCCCTTTAATTTGCAGAAAGCTTAATCACTACTAATCACAATTAAATGATCTATATCTTGTTTTTTTTCACCACCATTTGGGCTTTTTGGGGTTTGACATTTGTTTTCAGTAATTACTTTATTTTCTATTCATTTTAAAGAGAAAAACAAGGAAAAAAAGAAAAAATACACTATTTCTCCAATTTCATCCCCTACAGTTTTAATATAAACAATGCTACCATACATAAAACCCACACATTTTATCTTCCTATTTGTCCTGGTTATCACAAGATTTTAATTATGTCCCTAGTACAAAGTATGTTAACAATATATTATTTGGAAATGAAGGTGTATTTTTTCAATGGTGTTTTTTCCCCACTATTTTTACGTACACGGGAATGCACGCGCATGCATGGGAGCGCGCACGTGCACAGTGGCAGCAGCACTGTCTGACTTATAAAAACGTCCTGGAGCCGTTAAGAGGCTCTAGCAGGACATTTTTATACGCCAGGTTGTCATTAAGTGGTTAAAGCAGACCTCCAGTGTAAGTTACAGTTAGTGTCAGGGACAATAACTTTATATCTTATAATACATTACAGTAGCCGCAATTGTAGTTACTCACAGCTCCCCCACTGCACACCATGTAATGTGAAGGCCCTGCCTCCTTCAGAGGATAACGTCATGCCATTTATTCTGGATGCTGAGTTACCTCGTCCACAGCCCAGCCTCCAACGCTGTGGCTGTGGTGTAATTGTGCAAAATTTCGTCCCTCCTCATAAGAGCAACCTCACGTGATTACACTGTGGCCACACTGCTGGGGGTGGGCTACAGAGCTGGAGGCTGGGCTGTGGTGGAGGTAATCCAATCTCCAGAAAAGGGAGTGGGGTAACACGGGGGTGTGATTTGGCTGGCTCTCGCTGATCGCTGGCTATAGCAGGGCTGCTATACACACAGATTCTCTGCAGAGGTAGTCATTAATAGCTGCCTTGGCAGAGTTTCATCTAGTGGATACATGTCAAACTCCGGCCCGCGGGCCAAATCTTGCCCTCAGAGCCATTAAATTTGGCCCTCAAGTGGTTTCCCCACTTTACATTATGTTTGGCCCACTCTAGACCACCAGGGAAGATATATTAGAAGTGGGTCAATTAGATGGAAAGCACTAAACACTAGGGAACTGTAGAGGGGAGGGAGAACCACTAGACACCAGGGAACTGTAGAGGGGAGAAAGGACCACTAGACACCAGGGAACTGTACAAGTGGTTGGAGAGGGGTCATTAGACACCAGGGAACTTTATAAGGGAGGAAGGTGGCCAGTAGTCATTAGGGTTGGCCCGTGACTTGGTCCTAAAGTACAATTTCTGCCCACTTTGTATTTGAGTTAGACACCCCTGATCTAGTGTATATACACAGCTTTAGTCTTTATGGTAGGAAGCAGCAGGATGTAGATAGAGTAGAATCTCGTCATGCTGGGAATAACACGATGAGATTTGTCAGCAGATTTATTGTCTGAACGATTTTCCAATCGTTTTTCTTATCAATTTCCATTAACTTCTATGAGAAATCGATCAGAAAAAAGATCGAAAATCAGATCGCACCTGTCGGAAATTATCTATCGAACCATCTATATGTCAAAATATCTCATGGTGTATTCCCAGCATTATAGTAAAGTCTGATATAGTAAACGTCTGGCTATAGTCCTGGCTACAGTACCTGAGTCCTGACCATCGGCCGGTATGAATATACATTGGGCTCTATTCACAAAACGTCTTATAAATGACTTATTTATCACCTAACTGATAAAAATAACCTTTCAGCACATTTACAAGCAAAATAATCACTCAAAGTAAATTGTTCCTGATTAACTTCATTTCAATATTACTTTTCTTATTTTAATTATATTATATTTTTTCCCTTTGGGGGCTTAAATAAGTAACATAGATAAGGTGAATACAGAGGAAAACAGGTGACAAAGCTTTGTGAATCATGCCCAAAGTGTTCCCCTGTTCTGATATTGTAAACTCCCTGGCCAGGTCCTGTGAAGTTTACTATAAAGGGATTCTACTGTATAGCCTCTGTTTGCAGAACATTGCCTGGGAATTTGCAAGGACTCTTGAAAGCTTTTCATTGTCTGTTACCCAAGTGTTCCTTCAGTGGTGTATATCCATTAGGTATCCAGTATACATGATATGTATGGTTGCTCATATATTTTTTTCTTCTATGTAAAACGTATCCTAATGAAATTCTGACCTGTCTTTCAGGTGCAAGTTCTGCTATACTTTCTACAGCTTGACACCATTCCCACGCCAGACAGTAAACGTCAAAGCATTCTCTTCTCAACCGAAGTGTGACTAACTGCCAAACCCCTGCGCATTCCTGGAGACGGGTCTCTGCCTCTGAATAGTCACATGGCTAGCCTGTAATCACCACAGTGTGTGTGTGAGAGAGAGAGAGGGTGGTAGGGGGGTGGCCGGTAGAATACCCACCTCTGTAAAACAGCAATCCTTAGCTGGCTTGCACTAGCATTGAAAGTGCTATTCTTAATTTATTTATTTATTAGTTCTTAGAAAAAAAATGTAGATCAGGTGTGGACTATCAGCTCCCACTTATCTATGAAAGGATGTAGAAGATGTCTGTATCTTGTCAGGAAGGAACAAAAAATGAAGTTTCTGCTGATTGCTCTGCCTTCACAAATATTGTACATTTTATTTTTTCATTTAAACAGCTGACTGTTCTTACCATGACAACAGTTTGTGTTGCTTTAGAGCCGAGCTTCAGCTTGTCTTTGCACAGTGTTACAATGTATGAAGATGCAATAGCTTTTTTTTAATCTCTGGTTTCCATATAGGATGCGTCATAATAAGCTTCAGCCACTAGATGTCAGGATGGGCCAACACACCAGCCCTGCTGCTGAATTAACCTTACCAATGCTGGATTTTTCCGAGGTCCATATGTTAGTGATGGGTTTCTCTTACTAGGATTTCCTTGTGCCTGGTACTTCAGGTGTATGTGTAGTAGATTTTAGAAAGGTTTTACTGTCTGTGATGTTTGCTGCATGTATTTTCAGGAGGTGAATTGTTCTGATTGACTTGACCTGTTTGTGTTGAGGTATAGCCAAAAAAAAAAAAAAAAGTCTAAATCAGGTTTTTTTGTAGAAGCAGACCGTATTGCCCTTTAGAAGAAATTTAATTGTTGGGCATTGGTCTTATTATCTTGGCCTATGAGGTGTCTTAAAAGCGGCAACAATGTGCAAAAGGTGTGGTCCAATGAAATATCTAGACCAGAATCTGAAGCCATAAATTGTGACTTTTTATAAGAAGCGTTATCATGTCCCAGAATTTGCCGGAGTAACTTCCTGGAGGATGCTACGAGTTGAAAGCAGAGCTGGTCTCTGTGTTCAGGAGTTTTACACTTTGGGCCACAGGATTTCACTGCCAGAAATGTGGAGGGCATACTTCCATGTTATTTTCTTCCCTGGTGTCCAATCTCAGATACTGTGTGAACTCTTAAGTGTGAAGGTTGACGACTGTAGTAAATGTGAGTGATGTGCTATGATGTAAGCTGCCCACACTTTCTGACTTGTCAGGCAGCTGCTGAGTGCTCATTTGGGGCTTTGGTTGTTTAGTGTCTTGTATGGCGTGGAACCAGAGGTCTGTCTGAATGTTCTAATGAAGATGAACAATGATTGTTCGCTGTTAGGATAGAGTGACTAATGCCACGTGTAAGGCTTTAGAATTTTACATTCTAGGCCAGTTTATTTGAATGAATGTGCAGCTTTTAGTTGCATTCTGAGGAACAGCAATTCTAACCCTGTGCAAAGCCTCAGATAGTAAACATGATTTGGTACTTTATAGATCTTGTTGAGGTTCTCTGATCGCCACCCAATAAAATGGGTTTGGGTTTTTATATTAATACAGCAATAGTTAATGGTTTGTGATATGTTGTACCTCTGTCCTTTGTACATTGCCAGTTGAAGTACCCACTGCCCTGTTTGTTGTTACTGGGAGCAAAATGAACTAACTCGGCGCAGCCAAGCAGATGTGCGTTTCATTTTCCTATTTAGGGGTAGGAGAGAGCCCCTAGATACATACATTTTCTGCTTTTTTTCTAAATGGATAAATAAATATTAAAAAAAGGGGAATTATATTGTATTTGTTAAAATATTCAAAAGCATTTTTAGCCTCTGTTTATACACAAGCTATTCAATAAACTAAGTCTGAAATTAAACTGTGATAGTGTTTACTTTATACTTTACAGGTACACGCTAAGCAAACATTAAACATTTGCATTCAAGCTCAAAGGACATTTTTTGGTATTTGTTTTGCACATCTGGCTTTCCTGTATTTTTAAATCACCATGGTTGCTGAAATCCTTATTTCTAAACAGCTCTGAATAGGAACCTGCTGACCACTTGGCCCTGAATTTAAAGGGAACACGAGTTGAGGGCTATATGCAGGCTGATATATTTATTTCCTTTTAAACAATGTACATTGCATGGCTGTCCTAATGATCCTCTCTAATACTTTTGGCCATAGACCCTGAACAAGCATGCAAATCAGATGTCTCTGACAAAAATCTGGCAAGATTAGCTGCAATCTTGTTTCAGACTCTACTGACCAGCAGGGCTGCCAGGCAACTGGTATTGTTTAACAGGAAATAAATATGGCAGCTTCCATATGTCTCTCACTATAGGTTCCTTATCACTATCACTATCTGAAAAAAAGCATGCACTTATAGCCTGTAGTAGCCTAAAAACCCTTATATGAAACCCAAAATATAAAATAGGAAGTTTGAGCCTCCTGTATGAGGAAGCATTAGCACTTCAAGTAGCTGTACACGGCTGACACTGCTCTGGACACTCAATGTTTCAACGAGCATCAGGCTCATAAAATCAAACAACTCATTTCTTTATTCCATGTAAAAAAAACACTTCTCCAAAAGAATATGTAGATAAATACACATCAGATATTCTCACTGTAAAGTACTAAACAACAATAATAAGCTCCAGATACACAACAATAATTATAGCTCAATATAAGGTGCAATGCAGCAACAGCAAAGTTCAAATATCAAAGTTAATTGCAGCTCAAACTAAGCAACAATAGCCACAGATTACTGTTTCAGATCTCAAGGTGCCCATACATCTTGCAATTTATAGGCAGATCAACCATGAGACAGATCTCTGATTAAATCCAATGAGAGCGAGATCTGTTGGCTACCCATATATTGCAGGCAGATTCCTGATCGATTTCAGCATCGTGATATTGCCCCAGCTGCGTCGCCGCCTCTGCCGTTGTCCCTCCAAATGTTAATGTGCTCCCCTGTTTCCTGTGCATTAAAATCTCAAAAGCTCATGAAGGAGCAGCTGGAACAGGTGAGATTTTAATGCACGGGTACCGTGTGGCGAGCGCATTACTATTTGAGGGGACAGTGTCTAGGGGTTCATCATTTATCCCAATATTGCTCCCTGTTACCACTGTGCACTTGATCGCATGTTACATCAATGCATTTGACTGATTTCGGCCCGAAACTGGTCAAATTGTCGATCTAGCATGCTTGTTGCGGCACCATTTATCTAGTTCGATAAAATTATCATTTTGGATGGTCGATCGGGCTGCATAATCACTAGATGTATTCTTAAGCTTTAGAGTGATAATAAACTTGTGTATTTGGAGAATGTACTGCTCATCACCACTAGTGACATAAACAAGATTCCTTTCCCACAATGGACCTTGTCCCACTTTCTGCCCTGAGGCACATACTGTATAACAGGTTTACCAGGCCAACAATATACCACTACATACATATGCAGGCAAAGTCCCACAAATTTAGGATAGTAATCAGACGCCATGCCTGTTATACTAAACAACCCTCATGAAAAAAATTACATTTTGTTTTACACTGCTTCAAGAATTGACCGTTTTGTTAATGGTGTCATCCCAAGTATATACAAATCAAAGTAACTCCCTCTAATGTTGGGGAAGGCCAGTGATGGTTTAATCAATATTTTGTCCAAAGTCCGCCATAGTAGTTCAAGTCTGTTTTATTGGCAATTCCTTTGTATATCACTCCTTGGAATAGGTCAGTTTGGACTTCAAACTGACCTATTCCAAGGAGTGATATACAAAGCTATTTTCAATAAAACAGAGACTTGAACCACTATTTGTCCCCACACCGGTACCATGTTCTCAAAAAATGGTAAGTACAGCTAAACACAAATCAGAGCATGGCAGAAGCATGGGGTTCCCCATTGGATTGCAAAACACTAATGGGAATCGTCATTAGCAACACGGAGGATTCTCATTGGTTCATGGTGGACCAGTGAAAATCCTCCGTTATCAGGGAGAATTGGTCTGTTGTAAATTACTGGGGAGCCCCATCCTTCTGCAGGCCTCTGGTCTACGTATAATGGCTTTTCCCTGGACCAAGTGGTGGGGTCAGCAGTGGCAGCTGATGGCGGCGGACGGAGCAGATGCAAAACGACAGGTAAAGTGAAGAACGGTGCAGATGTTCAACGGAGCATCTGCTCAAGTAGAAACCAAGCATAAAAAGCAGACTCTTGGGCTCAGGATACAGCCGGTATATGGCTGATCCTGCTGCTGCACAAATCCTGGCCGCGTTAAATACTATTCCCCCTCTAGGTCCATGTGGATAACGGGGAATGATGTAATTCAGCTGCCAGCTATTGCTTTTAAATGCAACTTCAGCTCCGTTACAGTGTTTTAAGTGCAACTTCAGCTCTGTTTTCTGACGGCCCTGAAGTTACACTCTGTGCGCCGCTATAGCCGTAATTCCTATTATGGTCTATGGTGGTTCTGGCAGTGCCCAAATCTCCTGCGCTGGATTACTTGTGTTTGATCCTTAACACATTTTGAAACTGAGACTTACTATTTTCATAGTTAGTTAGTTACATAGTTAGTTTGGGTTAAAAAAAGACATCCATCCATCAAGTTCAACCAGAAAATATGGTAAAAAAAACTGTCCCATACCCTCACATATCCCAATTGATTCAGAAGAAAGCAATAACCCCTTATGCTAGGTACACACAGATTTACTGTCAGATCGACTATTTCCCACATGGCCGATCGGATTTCTGATCATTTTCCGAACGATTTTCCATAGAAGTAAGCGGAAAATTGATCGGAAATAAGATCGGACATGTTTGAAATAGTCGATCTGACAGTAAATCTGTCAAAAATTGCATAGTTAGTACCTAGCATTACAAGGCTTGGGACAATTAACCTTCAAGGGAAAAAATATAGGTATAGGGAACACATATGTACTGAGGACATAGGTGTGCCAAAGCCTATCGTCACTGTACCAAGTGACTATTATAACAATTGCAATGCACAAGGATAAGCTGGCACCAGTGCTAACCATAGTAGAAAAAAGAAAAACGGGCTGGCCACACAGGATATGTGTTAGAAAAAATGCAAATAACCTTTATTAAATCTATTCAAACCTTAAATTAAAGATAATAAAACCGTTTAAAAACATCAGGGGTTGCAGGGGTCGACCTCCTGTGAGAGCATGCATAACAACTCACGCACACCACCAACAATCATACACAGCCATACCTCAGATTTATTATAGATGCTAGACTATGCAGATGGCAAATGTAGTCACTTTATCCTTTGCTAGCAACAGATTCTCTTATTGCAGGCTGCAAAAAAGCGTGACATGTAGCATTAGATAGCATTGGAGACGAGCATAGAAACATGCATAATCTTGCTGAATAGCACGCCGTGATAGCTGGCAACAGAGGCACTAAATACAAGGCTGTTCAAACAGTCAATGTGAACAGGGCTAGGCAAACTCTGGATTCCAGATTAATATAGTGGTAAAAGGCACTCCACAGGCTTCAAATTCTCGTTTATTTGAGCATGGACACACACTTGAGGAAGGGTCAGGTGACCCGTAGCATGTGTCCATGCTGAAATAAATCAAATGAGAGTTTGAAGCCTGTGGAATGCCTTTTTCGATTGTTGTTGGATACAAGTGAAGCAGGAGTGGTGGACCTGCAGGAAAAGTGCACCGGCCAGCTACCTAATCAAGGTGAGCCCCACTGAGTTCCAGGGTGGTTATTGAAGTAACATAGCAGTAAAGCCTGATTGGCTATTGTCTCACCACCATACAGCTGCTATTGCAGTAACGCAAGTGCTGCTTTCTTCCCTGTCCACCCTCATTGACTAGAGTGTCCTCTCTAATGTGGTTGCATCTTGCTGGTGAGTGGGAGACTGCTCTGCATCGTCCGTGATCTACCTGCATAGTAGCACAAACACCCAGTGGGGATCAAACAGGCCTCGGAGGTCAGACACACCAACACGCTATAGCTCCGCCCACCTACGCATTTCACCCAATCAGCTTCATCAGGGTGTGCACCAGTGCTTAGTAAAAATACTATTTATCAAAAATCTTAAAAAAGATAAATTCACTTTTTCACCTAAATTTCTCTAATTATCATCCGGGACAACCTGAGATCCGGTCCCGCCCCGGATCTGTGGAAACACAATTAACCAAGAAGATTAAAAGCCCCCGCCCTCCCTTACTCCTCAGTTCATCTGTGTTTCCGCGCGGAAACACGCTAAGAAGCAAGCTCCTGTGTTTTTTGTTTTTTTGGTACTCACCAAAGGGTGAGTCAGGCGATCGGAGGATCAGTGGCAAAGTGTTACAGGAGGTGGCACAGGCCGCGGCCTCCGGAACAGGCAGTGTGCGACCTCTGAGTGGTTATGGCCGCCACACTGCTCCCCTTCCATCTGGACGCCGGCTCTGCAAGGCGCATCCGCGTCTAGAGGCGGCTCCCTGTGACGTTGGACGCGGAAGGCGTAAGCGTACTGACGTCACGGGGCCGCGGAAGGGGTGGAACGGAGAGCCAGGAAGTAAAAACTGGCGTGCTCCTGGCGTCTCCGTTGCAGATACCTGCAGGCAGCAGTGGCATTAGCGGTGAGGCAGTCGATCGGGCAGCATGTCTCAGCCGCAGAAGGGGGAACAGCCTCAGCAGCAGCGTGACACAGAGGTCCCAAACCCCGCTTCCAAAGCCACTTCGCAGGGGCAACCATCAGGTCCTGGAGTGGTGAGTCCTCCAGTTGGAGGGTGTTTGTTTCTGCCATTTTTTCCTTCTGATGGTGTCTCAGTTTCTTGTCATCACTTGTGTTTTACAGGCAAGAACTGAGTCAAAAAATGCTCCACCTAAATATAAGAGATGTGGCCTATGTAATGCTAAGATATCTTTAGAGGCCCCTAGAAATATATGTCAAAATTGTACAGAGTCCATTGTAGCTTCTCAGACTTCCAATATTTTAAAGGAAGTTATGGAGTCTGTTAATAAGAACATGCAAGAGACACTGGATAAATTTAAAGAATCTTTTGTACAACCTCCTCCTGCTGAATCCCTGCCGGGAACTTCTAGCAGAGGGTTTTCTCATTTCTCCATTCCTGCGGATGCACTTGTAGCCGAGGAAGAGGGACATCAGGAAGAGGAGGAAGAGGAAGATGAGGGGGCACTTTCTGAGACTTAATCTCAGGAGGACGATCAGCCCTTATCTGAGAATTCAGATAGGGAAGAGATTGTTAAAACCCCTAGGTTTTTATTTTCTCCTGAAGAGTCTTCTGAGTTATTAAAAGCGGTTTATACTACAGAACAGATTAAAGAACCTATCCCAGATATTACCCCTCAGGACCAGGTTTATTCAGGATTGGGGCAATCAATGGGTAGAGTTTTTCCCATTCACAAAACTTTGCAAGAAATTATTTCTTCCCAGTGGCAAAATCCTGAGAGGCCCCTATTTATCCCCAAATCGGCCAAGAGAAAGTATCCCTTTGCTCAGGCGGAAATTGAAAAATTGACTAAATGCCCAAAACTTGATGCTTCCCTTTCAAAGTATTCGAAAGATTCTGACCTGTCTTTTGAGGACACTGGGGTTCTCAAAGATGTGATGGATAAGAAAGTAGATTCCCTTCTAAAGAAAGCCTGGGAGTCAGCAGCCTTTGGGTTCATTCCAGGTATTTCGGCAACATGTATCTCTAGGAATCTGAGAATCTGGATGGACAATTTGATTGATCAGATTTCTAAAGGCGTTCCTTTAAAAGACTATGCGACATCCCTACCTGTGGTTCTTAGGGCAGTGGCTTTTTTAGCGGATGCAGTCACAGAACTTATCAGGGTATCGGCCCGTACTACCGCTCTTGTGAATTCGGCAAGGCGGGCCGTGTGGCTAAAAACCTGGGAGGGGGATCAAACTTCTAAGAATAGACTATGTTCTATCCCCTTTGAAGGTAATTTGCTCTTTGGGCCGGGCTTGGATGATGTTTTATCCCGCTCGGCGGAAAAAGGGAAACAATTCCCAAGCAAAAAGAAGGTCATTAAAGGGAAGAAACCGTTTATGTCTCTAAAGCAAGTCTCATCCCAAGGAGGAAATCGGAATGTGCAGAGGAAGTGGTCCTTTCCGAAAGGAAGGGGGAGAGGGGGTTTCGCTCTTGGCAAGACCGAACCCCCCAAATCGAATAAATGACAGTCTGCCGGTGGGGGGAAGATTGATTTATTTTCGATCGGAATGGGAGAAATTAAATCCCGATCCGTTTGTATTGCAGATTATAAAACAGGGTTACCGACTTCAATTTTCCAGTCTCCCCCCTCAAAGGAAGTTTGTAAACCCGACTCCAAGAGATCCGGAAAAAGCCCGGGGTCTCGAATTGGAGATTCAAAAATTATTAGAAAAGAGAGTGATTGTGCCGGTACCCCAGGAGGAGGTATTCCGGGGGTACTATTCTCATGTTTTTTTAGTAAAGAAAGCCAACGGAGAGTTCCGGTTTATTCTGAACCTAAAATCTCTCTACCCATTTCTGATATACAAAAGATTCAGAATGGAGAGCATTTATTCGGTGAAATCCCTATTAAAAGGCAAAGAGTTCTTTGCGTCAATAGATCTTCGAGACGCGTATCTTCACATCCCTATTTTTTCCGCCCATCAAAAATATTTGAGATTTGCAATAAAAACAGGATCTCAGATTCGTCACTTTCAGTTTCAGGCAATGCCCTTCGGAATTGCGACAGCACCCCGCATATTCACGAAGGTCCTGGCAGAAGTAATGAAAAGTTTAAGAATTCAGGGTATCTCGATTGTTCCATACTTGGACGATCTTCTAGTAGTCGCAGAGTCAGAAGATCTCCTCATAACCCACAGAGACATTGTAATCAAAACCCTTTCTCAAGTCGGATGGATTATAAATTACGAGAAGTCAGCCCTCTCGCCAGTACAGGAAATCATATTTTTGGGCTACAAGATAGATTCAGTGGTAAAAAAGATTTTTCTACCACCAGAGAAAATTGTAAAAATCCAGTCGGAAGTAGAAAGTATGGTTGGTCAGGAGATGTCTTCTCTCCGATTGATCATGCGAATTCTAGGCCTATTTTCAGCATCCATCCCAGCAGTCACTTGGGCTCAGTCACACAGCAGGGAGCTGCAGTCGCTGCTGTTGGCAAATTGGGACAAATCCAGGGATTCTCTGGACCTACTAATCCCTATTCCAGAGACAGTAAAATACAGTCTATCCTGGTGGATGGAGGCGCAGAACCTGGACAAAGGGAAATTCTGGAGGCAGAACAATCCGATAAAGATTTTTACAGACGCAAGTTCCTGGGGTTGGGGGGCGACAGCGTTGGGCAACCATGCCCAGGGGAATTGGTCACCCTCAATAAGAAAGAAGTCGTCCAACTTCAGGGAACTGATGGCAGTTCAAGAGGCCCTGCTATCTTTTCAATCTCTGATAGAGGGCAATCATGTCTTAATATTCTCCGACAACATTACGACGGTGGCGTATATATCGAAACAGGGGGGCACGAGATCAAGAGATCTGATGTCCCTTTGTGCGGGAATCTTAAACTGGATAGAACCTCGAGTTCTCTTTATCTGCGGTTCACATAAAAGGCGCCCTCAACATAGAGGCGGATTTTTTGAGCCGGCAGGAAATAAACCATTCGGAATGGGAGCTTCATTCGGAGGTCTTCCGAATGGTAACTCAGAGGTTTGGAGTGCCAGAGGTGGATCTGTTTGCATCCCCGCGGAATGCAAAGGTGAAGCTTTTTTACTCTCTCCACAAATGCCAGAAGTCGCTGGGGTTGGACGCGCTAAGTCTTTCGTGGGAATTCAACCTATGTTACGCATTCCCTCCGATAGTACTTCTTCCGCAAGTGTTAGTAAAACTTCAAAAAGAGAAAGTCAGGTTAATTTTGATAGCACCCCAATGGCCAAAGAGGCCTTGGTATGCAACTCTACTAAAATTGTCGACAGAACCACCTTTTCCTCTACCGGTTCGCCCGGACCTCCTGATTCAAGGCCCACTGATTCATCCCAGTCCACAATTATTCAATCTGGCAGCCTGGATCCTGAGAGGGTGATAATGAGAAACAAGGGACTTTCTGAAAAGGTTATTGAGACTATTATGAAATGTAGAAAGCCGGTAACTCAGAAGATATACCGTAAGGTTTGGAAGGTATATACAGCTTGGTGTGAATCACGTTCAAAAAATGAGACTTTGACTAGTTCTGTCCTGGAGTTTCTCCAGGATGGATTCGATATGAAATTAGCACCTAGTACCCTCAAGGTTCAGTGTTCAGCCTTATCCATTCTTCTAGATAGACACCTGGCACAGGAAGAATTAGTAAAGAATTTCTTCAAAGCTCTACAGAGATCCTCTCCAGTTCCACAGAAGATTTTTCCCCAATGGGATTTATCATTAGTACTCAACGGCCTAATTAAAGCTCCTTTCGAACCAATTGAAGATATTGATATAAAGTTTTTAACGTACAAATTAGCGTTTCTGATCGCCATAACGTCGGCTAGACGTTTAAGCGATTTACAAGCCTTATCTATCAAAGACCCGTTTTTGATAATTTGTCCGGATAGTGTAAGGCTTAGATTGGATCCTACTTATCTGCCGAAGGTAGCCTCTACCTTTCACAGATCACAGGAAATTGTTCTACCTTCTTTTTGTTCTGAACCTTCGGGACCAAAGGAAGAAAGTTTTCACTGTCTAGATGTCAGAAGAGTTATATTAGTCTATCTCACTAGAACAAGAGAATTTAGAAAGTCAAATAATCTGTTAGTATTGTTTGCGGGAAAGAATAGGGGGCAGCAAGCTTCCAGACATACTATTGCTAGATGGATTAGATTGACCATAGCGACAGCTTATGAGGGAAGTAACTGTACAGTTCCATCTAACATCAAGGCTCATTCTACCCGTTCCTTATCAACTTCCTGGGCAGAAAGAGCAGGAGCCACCATTCAGCAAATATGTCAAGCGGCAACATGGTCCAGCGCATCTACTTTTATCAAACACTACAGAGTGGATGTATTATCGCAGCAGGATCAGTCGTTTGGCAGAAAGGTGCTTCAGGCGGTGGTCCCTCCCTAGGTGAGTCTTTTTGTTCAAAAAGACTTCTTGACTATCTCTCAGGTTGTCCCGGATGATAATTAGAGAAAGACTCCTATTAGACCTACCGGTAATGGAGTTTCTGATTGTCATCCGGGACAACGCCTATAACCCTTTCCCTTCGCCTGTTGCGCACCTATCTTATAATATGCATGTCACTGGGGGTTTTATTAGTCACGGGGAGGTTCCTCTCTTCATCTTGGTGTTTCTAGGCTTGTTTACTTTCAGACGCACTGAGGAGTAAGGGAGGGCGGGGGCTTTTAATCTTCTTGGTTAATTGTGTTTCCACAGATCCGGGGCGGGACCGGATCTCAGGTTGTCCCGGATGACAATCAGAAACTCCATTACCGGTAGGTCTAATAGGAGTCTTTTCTCCTAGGAGATAATTGTTCATCTTCTGTCTTAATTACCTTTTCAGCAATTCTGCAATTGAAAAAGTACCAACAAGTAGGTGAAAAAGTACTGTCAATATTATCTGAGTATTTTCTTGCTTGCTGACAGATTAATAAAGCATTTTATTAATTTAATAAGGTGTAAAAATATCACCTAAGAGAAAACGCAGGAGAAAAACGTTAAATGCATATGGGCCAATATGCTTAAAAATGGCCACAGGAGCAGCCTGCTGTAAGCCTCAAGCCCCTTTCACACTGGCCCGTTTTCATTGCGTTGCGTTATCCTTTTTTACTGCAGGGTAACGCTATAGCAATGAAAACCTATGGGCCCTTTCATACCTACCGCGGTGCTATGCCATACGGCGAAATTATCAAATGAAACTCAACAACAACAGTGCATTATTGGCGAACACCTGCAGCGACTGGAAGTCATGTAAGTCTATGGCAACGCAGAGTTTGTAAAATGTTTGGCGTTACTGTGTTTTTTCAATACACTTCCGTGCAATTCTAATTTCGGTCACAAGAAGTGAGCGCTAGAGAGCCTCACTTCTTGCTTGGCTTGCGCAGCAATCTCCGAAGGCAGTTTTTAGTGTTGTGGTGCGATGCGGTCATCGCAACGCAGCACACAGAGAACGCCAGTTAAGTGTGAAACCGGCCTGAAGGTACATGTAGCCTTTTAAAGATTTTTGAATAAAGAGCACTTTTACTAAGCAGCAATGCCAATGTATTCTTGTGTGTTGCTTCAATACAAGGAAAGCATCCAAGCCTTCTTTAAAAGGATACTTAAAGCGGTTTAACCACTTGAGGACTGTAGGCTTTACCCCCCTTAAGGACCAGACCCTTTTTTTCCATTCAGACCACTGCAGCTTTCACGGTTTATTGCTCGCTCATACAACCTACTACCTAAATGAGTTTTGGCTCCTTTTCTTGTCACTAATATAGCTTTCTTTTGGTGCTATTTGATTGCTGCTGCGATTTTTACTTTTTATTATTTTCATCAAAAAAGACATGAATTTTGTCAAAAAAATGACTTTTTTTAACTTTCTGTGCTGACATTTTTCAAATAAAGTAAAATTTCTGTATACATGCAGCACGAAAAATGTGGACAAACATGTTTTTGATAAAAAAAAACCCATTCAGCCTATATTTATTGGTTTGGGTAAAAGTTATAGCGTTTACAAACTATGGTGCAAAAAGTGAATTTTCCCATTTTCAAGCATCTCTGCCTTTTCTGACCACCTGTCATGTTTCATGAGGGGCTAGAATTCCAGGATAGTATAAATACCCCCAAATGACTACATTTTGGAAAGAAGACATCCCAAAGTATTCACTGAGAGGCATAGTGAGTTCATAGAAGATATTATTTTTTGTCACAAGTTAGCAGAAAATGACAGTTTGTGACAAGAAAAAAAAAAAAAAAGTTTCCATTTCTGCTAACTTGTGACAAAAAAAAAAAAAGAAATCTGCCACGGACTCACTATGCTCCTCTCTGAATGCCTTGAAGTGTCTACTTTCCTAATTGGGGTAATTTGTGGGGTGTGTTTACTGTCCTGGCATTTTGGGGGGTGCCTAATTGTAAGCACCCCTGTAAAGCCTAAAGGTGCTCATTGGACTTTGGGCCCCTTAGCGCAGTTAGGCTGCAAAAAAGTGCCACACATGTAGTATTGCCGTACTCAGGAGAAGTAGTATAATGTATTTTGGGGTGTATTTTTACACATACCTATGCTGGGTGGGAGAAATATCTCTGTAAATGACAATTGTTTGATTTTTTTTTAACACAAAATTGTCCATTTACAGAGATATTTCTCCCACTCAGCATGGGTATGTGTAAAAATACACCCCAAAACACATTATACTACTTCTCCTGAGTACGGCGATACCACATGTGTGGCACTTTTTTGCACCCTAACTGCGCTAAGGGGCCCAAAGTCCAATGAGTACCTTTAGGATTTCACAGGTCATTTTTGTTTCAAGACTACTCCTCACGGTTTAGGGCCCCTAAAATGCCAGGGCAGTATAGGAACCCCACTAATGACCCCATTTTAGAAAGAAGACACCCCAAGGTATTCTGTTAGGTGTATGGCGAGTTCATATAAGATTTTATTTTTTGTCACAAGTTAGTGAAAAATGACACTTTGTGAAAAAAAAACAATAAAAATCAATTTCCGCTAACTTTTGACAAAAAATAAAATCTTCTATGAACTCGTCATACACCTAACAGAATACCTTGGGGTGTCTTTTTTTCTAAAATGGGGTCACTTGTGGGGTTCCTATACCGCCCTGACATTTTACGGGCCCAAAACCGTGAGTAGTCTGGAAACCAAATGTCTCAAAATGACTGTTCAGGGGTATAAGCATCTGCAAATTTTGATGACAGGTGGTCTATGAGGGGGCGAATTTTGTGGAACCGGTCATAAGCAGGGTAGCCTTTTAGATGACAGGTTGTATTGGGCCTGATCTGATGGATAGGAGTGCTAGGGGGGGGGGGGGGGGGGGGTGACAGGAGGTGATTGACGGGTGTCTCAGGGGGTGGTTAGAGGGGAAAATAGATGCAATCAATGCACTGGGGAGGTGATCGGAAGTGGGTCTGAGGGGGATCTGAGGGTTTGGCCGAGTGATCAGGAGCCCACACGGGGCAAATTAGGGCCTGATCTGATGGGTAGGTGTGCTAGGGGGTGACAGGTGGTGATTGATGGGTGTCTCAAGGTGTGATTAGGGGGGGGGGGGGAATAGATGCAAGCAATGCTCTAGCGAGGTGATCAGGGCTGGGGTCTGAGGGAGTTCTGAGGGTGTGGGCGGGTGATTGAGTGCCCTAGAGGCAGATAGGGGTCTAATCTGTTGGGTAGCAGTGACAGGGGGTGATTGATGGGTAATTAGTGGGTGTTTAGGGTAGAGAATAGATGTAAACAATGCACTTGGGAGGTGATCTGACGTCGGATCTGCGGGCGATCTATTGGTGTGGATGGGTGATCAGATTGCCCGCAAGGGGCAGGTTAGGGTCTGATTGATGGGTGGCAGTGACAGGGGGTGATTGATGGGTGACAGTGACAGGGGGTGATTGACAGGTGATCAG